>NC_047529.1:31966589-32269923 GCF_012275295.1 Melopsittacus undulatus | reverse complement strand
AAATACAAAGCATATGTGAATGCTGCAGTAATGATTGTTCTCCAACAAAAAGCAAAACATAAATGTTAAAATGTTAAAAATGGGATCAAATGCTTGACAAAGCAAAAAGAAAGATCTTTACTGAACTGCATTCCTCCTATAGTCAGCAACGAATGCAGTTCAGTAATTCTTACTAGACACAGATCATTTGTGTTTATCCCAAAATTAAAGATGTGAAAAGGCAATATTAATTTTAAAATATTGTCCTCCATCTTGAATTGAAAACACAGAATTTCTGAAAGATGAACTACATTGCTATAACAGATAGTTCAGAGGGGCACTAGCAGTCCAGTAGAGATAAGAGAATGTTGGCTCCAAAGTTTATTTGAAAACAAAAGCTGAAATCTTCACGTTGTCCACCTCTGATATAGTTCTTTTCATAATGGATGTTCCCATATTCATACCATGTAATGCTTAGAAGTTAATTAAAAAGTGCTGTTTAAGCTGCTTTGAATCTTCTGTCAAGTTTCCATGGCTTGATGTTGTCTTACAATAAATTACCCATTTTGTATCTTACATCTAATCCATGCCATTTTCTTGGAATTCAAAAAACCTTATTTTATTGCCCCCACCACACACCATCCTTCAAACCAAAAGTCACATAATATTTTCAAGCATTGTTCAAAAATAAAGCATTTTTGCAACCAATTCTTGCTATGAAACAATATGCACACAAAATGTATTTCTTAAATCCCATAAAATCCTCCAACATGAGGCAAAATGATAGTGTTTAAAAAGTGGCTGCAGACTGCAACATTGTCATTCAAAGCTGTTTTTTTTTTGTCCATTTCAGTTCAAAATACTAAAACATTTAATCACTAAAGCATTAAAAAGAATTTACACTCTATTTATTTTGATCAGCTTACCTCTTCAGAAATATATATACCCCAAAAATGTGCATACATTAGCAGCTATAAACATTACATGGCATATCACACTATGTCAGCTTATATGAAAACGTACAAAATGTGAATGTATTCAAAAAACTATTCTGCAGTTACTATCTTTAAAGCAAGACATAAAATCATTATGAAGTCTTGTAAGCATAACACTGTTTCAAACAGAAATAAATATATAACACTTTCTGGTAAATTACAGCAGCAAAAAACAAGAGGCATCCTTTTTTAAGCAAGACTTTCACCACTATAGCAGCTGTTCAGACCTGAATTCCTCTCACAGCCTGCTTTATATTTTCCAGTAGGGCTTTATTTTCTGGACTCTGATAACGATCTTGATTTGTATACATGTCCGTCAAAGTGGTCACGTAAGCATCAAAATTTTGTTCATTGATTGGTTCCTACGAGATATTAAATAGTAGTTCATATACAACTTTTATTTTCTTAAGCGTAAATTCATTTAAGCATAACATATTATCAAGGCATATTGCCACCATTTTTTTAGTAATATTTAAAATGCCTATTTGGTTCTTACTTAATTTTACAGGATACACTGGAACAGGCCCTCCATGTCTTTGTTAGCAGTTAAATGTATCTTTATGGTTTCAGTGTTGTTACCACAAATATCCAACTGGTTGATGAAACATAAACATAAAAAAAGACATCTATTGTATGAAGTGAACTGAAGATCGCCAAATTCCTTAACTTGTGCTCTCAATCACTTACCATATGTGGCAGCTGGATATTAGCTAGACTATGAATTAAAGACTGGCTTAAATTAGCCAGTTCATGAAGAAGAGACTCATTTTGCTGTTCAATTACTTTGTTCTCCTCTTCTATCGTCTTCAGGTTGCTCTCCATTGTGGTAATCTAAAATGGACAAATTTGTGCACAATGTAATATAAGGCAAACTGTTATAAAGCATGTGCTTTTTGAAGGAAGAGATAACAGAAATACCAGAGAAAGGAGAAAAAGGACTATTCATTCACGATTAAAAAGGTTTTGCTAGAGTCTGCAATTCTTATCATTGTTAAGGGCTTCTTATTCTTACTGCGTGTTGTATGACTTTAACAGCTTGTCTTTTTAATATTGGTAATAATGAATGAACTTGAATTCTATTGCACTCCTTTAGAACTTTTCTTCTTGAGTTGAAAGGCATTAAGAAAGACCTTAGTTCTGCAAGTTCACCCATTTGGTTAAACACTTCTAGGAGCCTGCCTTACACACATTCTGCAGTAAGTAAGCATTTATTGTATTTTCTGATTGACATATATATATATATCTGTATACATGTATAAAGTTAGTTAAGCATGCACAGCTCCTTGCTGCCAGTGTTTAACTCTTTTTAAGTATAATTTGAATCTATGCAAGTTCACAGGGCTGCTTTTGAAAGCTGAACAGTTGCATGTTATTGCAATGTATGTACAAATTCAGAAAGTTTCCTAATACATGCAATGACGTGAAAAACTGAAGGAATTGAAGAAAATCTGCGCAAAAGCCAGGAAGGTGGGTCTCTGGGGCATGACTACATGTACAGGTGAAGACAGATGAGAGTATGCTCTGCCTGTATGCTCTGCTGGTGTTCCCAGATGACCAGACTCAGCTCTGACCTTGCATGCTGCCCTTCTTGAGCTAAAAAGCATTGCTGAGAGGCAATTTACCCCAGCTTGTGCAGAGCAGTGTGCTAATGAAGCTATAAAGACTTCAAATGAACACTGGCTCGTCAAGAGGATATGCAGAGCTTACTCTTATCTGTCTGTGCTTTCCTCTGCAGACCTCTCCTTACCTTCCACCGTGGATGATAACCATTAACCTCTAAAAAGAAGTGTACAGTGTGCTTTTATGTGTGTGGGCTGAAGTATGCATTGATGACAGGGCAAAAAAAAAATAAAAATCAGAGAAGTGGAAAAAATGCCAAAGAACACAAGTTTCTGAATTCTCAAAATGAGTTTTATCCATTTCTGCACTGGCAACTCTGGGAAGAATTAATAGTCTAAATGCTGATGGGAAGGCTGCAGGTTTGTGTGGTAGTAGCAGGCAGGAGTAAAGGTTCTTAAGTGAACATTAATTTGACCACAGATGTGTAGATTTTTAGGAAACTGTTGGCACAATCAGGTACTTAGATCCCTTAAGTTTTATTCTGGTTAAATGGAAGTTTCAGTTGCTTATGGAAATACAGCCCATTTGATAGAAGTAACTTTGACAAGTGATGTGGCTACATAAAAAGATCTTCAAGTATCTCTTACTTTAAGTGTTTATATTGCAGTTAATCCAAGCTGTAAGTATTGCAGGGTTTTGGTTTTGTCAAAATTAATTGATTCTGAAGTATTTCCACAACATATAATAGCAGGCAAAACCCTTTAGCTTTGAAACTGGAAACACATCCTCCTCTCGTTTTGCTCTCAGCTTTTTTACGTTGGAGACAAATGCTGCATGCAAATGCAAAACGTCTTTCATAGGTACTTGTTAGAGGCAGTCTTGCTCCAATTTTTACCCTAAAAAACTGTTTATTACATTACAGTCCAAAGTGAAGAGTCTGATGTTGAAGGCCCAGTTCAGCATGGTATAGTGCTGCTGCCTCACTACCATGAGCAGGAGCTGCCATTTTGTAGATCTTTGAGGTAGCTGAATGCTGCTACTTGAATAGATCTTTTATTCTCTGTATTTTTTTTAAGTGAGATGCTACCTATATGCAAATACTGTGGCAGCTGATCAGTGTTTCTCACGGTTGCATTTAGTACTCATCTGTAAGTACCTTAAGATAACTGGCACACTTAATTATTGTATCCACTTGCTTAAAGGCTGAAATTTACCTCCCAACATTTTACTCTGAAACTAATGAATGTTCACTTGTATCTATTCTGAAAACAGGATAACCTGCTGCTTGTATGAGACACACAGTTATCTGCAGATTCTTCTTTCTCCCACTCACCTTTATGTGTTTCTGCCCCTCTCATACTTTTGAACAAATTTACTAGAAAGCCTTAGATGAAAAATACTTTGTTAAGGTAAAAGGCAGCTGAACAAATGAGAGTACTATGAATGATCCAGCTAGGGAAAAGCCTGCAGCATGACTTAAACATAAAAGAGTCTACATAGAGGGGAAGTTCGTATTGTAGGAAAAACTTCTGCTGACACAATCATACAAGATGCAAATCCGCATGAAGCAAGACTGTTGATACTTCTGGTGTTCACAGAACTACTATCTGCCCATTGTGTATTCCCTGTCCGTGAAGTCTTAATGAAATCTAGGGTGCACAATGATTTTCTAAAGGTTTATCAGCAAACATTTTGTTTTGTTCAATATAATTCTACTGTTGCAAATATAGCGGACTGTTGACTTTGATCCTCTCAATAGATTGATAATGACTATGATGTAACTCTCTACATGTTGGAAATGTAAATTGCTTATCTTCAGGAGTGTGTATGAATTCAAATCTGAGGCCTCTGAATTCCTGTTAAGTCTGGCTCAGCTAGGATTTTCTGCTAGGCGGCACTAGCTAGTTGGGTAAGAATAGGTAAGAATTAGACCTGACTGCCCAGGGATTGTGGAATCTCTGGTGTAGTAAGTAAAAAGCAGGTTAGACAAGCACCTATCAGGAGTGGCTTAGGAAGAGCTGGAAAGTAGGAAAGGGAGACTGATGGACAAAATAACATGTCAAGGTCTTTTGTAGTGCTATTTTCTAGATTCCTATTAATTATCTTAATGACAGGATGTATCGCTGCCAGTCATTCTATCCTTTTTCTAAAACTGCTGCACCAAGGTGTGAAAAGCATCCTTTCTACTTGATGGCAAAATCATCAGCTGAGGCTTTTTTTACCACAAATATGCTGTGATCGCAGGTAGTGTAGATCCCAGCTAGAACTCAGACACTGGAGTATGGCTTCTGTACTCATGACACATCAAAACTTGATGTGAAATTCCTAGCTAAATCTTGGGAACTCATAAAATACATATTTTATGCCTGTGATAGTGTTATCATAGCTTTATTTATATATTTTTTAAAATTCATCTAGCCAAAACCAGAATCAAAAATGCAGATACTTACTGACTACTGGAGCATTTATCTAATGCATACATAACAGCCATACTGCTTTACACTTTTTAAAATCTCACCTAAATCAGTCTGTATGTGGAAAAAAGACCTACAGTGTTGTATTAAGCAAAAGAAAACATGAGGCAGATTGTGTCCTGGGTTGAGCAGTAGCAGTCATTTTTCTCCTTAGTAGCTGGGGCACTGCTGTGTTTTTGACTTTTAGCCTGGGAACAACGCTGATAATACCAATGGTTTTAGTTGTTCCTCAGTAATGTCTACTCTGACCAAAGACTTTCTGAGTCTCGTGCTCTGCCAGGGAGGAGGGGAAGCTGGGAGGAAGCAGACACAGGACACCTGAGCCAAACTAGTCAAAGAGGTATTCCATACCACAGCACGTCATGCCCATTATATAAACTGGGGGCAGTTACCCAGAAGGGTTAGATCACTGCTCGGGTTGGGCTGGGTATCGGTCAGTGAGTGGTGAGCGATTGTATTCTCTTCCCTTGTTATTTCCCTTATCATTATTATTATTGGTGGTAGCAACAGTTGTTTGTGTTATACCTTAGTTACTAAACTGTTCTTATCTCAATCCATGGGAGTTACACTGTTTTGATTCTCCTCCCCATCCCTCTGGGAGCGGGGGAAGGAAGGTGGAGGAGTGAGCAAGTGGCTGTGTGGTTCTGAGTTGCCAGCTGGGTTTAAACCACAACAGATTGGAAGCTGCCAGATTCAAAACTTAGAACCAAATTCTTCCAATATAAATAAATGTAATTTTCCTGCCACTGATTATTTTTCTTGCTTTACATTCTTGTAGAGTTTGTCCTTATTACCCTAAAGTTATATGTGGTCACATCAGAAAACTGTCTAAAACATAGGTCAAATCCCATAAAGGCTGAATAATGACAAAAGAACCCTGAATACAGGCATAACATAGAAGTAAGGTTTCAGTATCAATTTGGCTAAGGTTAAGAAGCAAAGAATAAACAAACTGAAGAGGCTTATCCTGCCTTCTGTTTATAAGTATGCAAGAGGAAGAGGATAACAGACATGGCACTCTTCTCCACAAGCAGCAAAGAAGTAACAAGGAATGGTTTACCCTATTTCCATCAAGATCAATTGGATGATTATGACCATGGGACTAAAGGTTGATAAATGGCAAGAACTGTGATCAATCTCCCTGTTGGTGTCTATGCTCAGATAATGTGAAGAAAAAAGCACAAGAAGCTATGCTGGACACTGGAAAATACCAGGGAAAGAATGAAATTCATGTCCTTCCTTTGCTTTTTCCATCCAGTTTTAGGACTGCTGTCTAATGAGGTTTTAAATAATAGTCTGTTGTTAGGTTTGCCTTTCCTGTATGTGGAAACTAAAAGGAATTAAACTGAATCTGTGTGGAACCACTACTGTCACCAAGGGCTGCCTAGCGTTGCACATGATGAAGTGAAATGTAACAGATATTCACCTCCCTACCTAAATTTTCTCTGTAAGACAGAAGTGGGAAAAGTCAGGTTGTTCATCTGGACTCCTTCACCTGGTAGCTTATGTTAATGTCCATGATATCACACAATATTTTAACTGCTATTAAAAAGGCACAACCTTATCAAGGGGAAATGCAAAGCTGACCATGATGCTTCTATCTGGTGTGGAAACTGCAAAATGGATATTGTTTTCTGACTTTATAAGTGGCAGATCACAGATAGAAATCTTAATATGTAAGAAATATAAAAGGGAACAATATATTTCCCATATTTCTTTTAATCAATCACATAGAAAAAGCAGGTGAATTTAGGGCTTCATAAAACTGTTACCTGAGTTCGGAGTTTAATCATATCAGCTTCCATCTGGGAGTTGGATTCATTTAGTTCTTTGATTTCTTCATCTAATTGTTTAATTTCTTCATCATTTTCTATACCTGTGTGATATAAAAATAAAAGGGGTGTTAAAATAATTAAGCTTCAAATAATAATTCAGTGAATTAATTATTTCCATATTTGAAAACCAATTTGTTTTAAGCAAAAGTATTAACGTAAAAAGAAAAAGGAAGTGTTCTTCAAGGTTGTCTTCTGAAGTTAAACCAATTTATGTTCCACTACTTTTGTTTTAAGAATTGCAGTAATTTTCCAGTGAGAGTGTTGAAAATGCTTACAGGATCAGTAAGATACACCTTTTTCTTTCTGTGTACTGATTCAACTTTGTATCATGAGAAATGTACCTGCAGCAATAATTTCTGCTCCACTGTCATATGTAACTTATTTGAAAGACTGTGTCCACTTACAGATCTTATTAAGAAAATATCTTGACATGCTAGTCATGCTAGCACCATTAAAATAATTTGTAACTATTTCAGAAGACTTTTTTTTTTTCCAGCACAGTGAATTTTTGTTGAGTTACTGGGCTATATTGTGATTCTGCTTTTGCTTTTAGTAAGTTCATGGTTCAGAAGGTTATTATTAAATAATGATCTAGAGAATAATTTGCAAAGCTGAAGTGATTTCTGGGGTTTTATGGCACAGACATTTAGAGAACAGAATTTTAAAGGTATCTGCATTTTTAAGGACTCAGGCAAGAATAAACTGTAAAAGTTTTCTTTATTTATCCATTAAATTACTATAACAAAGCATAAAATAAAAAGTCCTGGGAAGAGATAGACCTATTTTCTCCCAAGTCAGTCTGAACCCCTAAAGCTAGAGAAATTGGTGTTCCAGTTCTCTTATTCTTACTCTAGTGTGAATCTTGCCTTCCTTTTCCCACAGTCCGTAACTCTAATAGAAGAATGCCCTGTATCCCTCTAAGTACCCAAAATTTACATGTACCACTCCTTAAGGCATTTTTCCTGGGCATAGCAGATACAGTTTCCAATACTTGCCATGCTGCAGAGAAAATTACATCCAGACTTTCCACTCCCTGGTTACCAGCTACTGAAGACAGACAGTCAATGCTTGCCTCAGACATACTGGCAGTGTGGGCTGAAACTGTTCCTGCACTGTTTTGAAATGCTTTGTGGTTCTCAAAGTCAACAACAGAAATTAAGAAGGCAATGCACAGTCACAGACTAAGTGACTGCATCAAGTTTTTCAAGAAACCTCAGTACTTAGGCACCTCTCAGACAAGTCTTTTGTGCACTACTTATTTGACATGAAGCACCTATATTTTGCTTCTATTGTAGTTTGACTATTAGATTTTGGATTTTTATCCAAGATACTTTTATCAGCTTCCTTGCAACTCAGGGTTCCCAGAAAGGGCTGTAGACTATTGGAAATGCAATGGCACAAGATTAGAGGTTACAGAGTCACAGCTCCAGATGAATTCAAGGGACCTCATGAAGATCTGACACTCTGGAAAATAAACCTTTTTCTCTTCTGAATCCTGCAACAATTAAGACCAATTATGTACCTTTAATGAATGAGATGTGAACCAGAAAATTATAATGGTATATTATGCTTGGAAATATTTTAGTGGTTTAGATTTATGTGGACATAACAGACCAGCCTGACCATTCCTCTGCTGGCTCAGATATCCACAGCCTACTTCTACTGGCGGTGAATTCATTATTTATACAAAGAAGATTTGCACATGTAGGAAAAAGAGCCAATAGAATAAAGACAACTTCAGTTTACAAAAAAGTAATATTTATAAAGGTAATGATTAAAAATTTACCATTACTGGCCCGCTGCTTTATTGTTAGCATTTGTTCACCAGACAGCTTTGCTTTCTTCATTGCTGAAGTAGCTCTGGGGCATCCCGATAAACTGTGAACAGTAAGGAGCCTGTTAATTTTGATAAGTCATTGAAAATAAATCTTTAATCCAAACCTGTAATAAAAACAGTATCAAAGACAAGTTTATCTTCACTGCCTAGCACTGAAAGAGTGTGTTAGTCTAAAAAAAAGGACTTACTAGTACTGATTTCGTGGTTTTGATTCTTTCTTCCAAATTCTTTTTGTATGGATTGCTAACATAAAAGTCAGATATATCTTGTGAAACTATAAGCCTGGGAGCAACAGTCCAATTTTCTACAGACACAATGCTCTTATTAAAAACTCTTATTTTAAAACCAGTTACTGTGAAAATATTCCCCTTTGAATTTATATGTCCCTACCCTGAACTTCCACCCTTTTAAATTCAAATGTTCAAACATGGAACTGAATGCTGAGAGAAGGGGGCATGAGCTATCTTCCACATCCAAATGGCTAACTCTTATAAACTATGCTTCTCTTTGTAAATATCACCTATTGAGCTTGCCAAATTGACCTTTTCTAAATTGTTTCTTAAAAAGAATGTAATTATGTGTTGTTTTTTGCTGAAGTCGAAGAAAAGTTATTGCTATAAAAATGACCTTGCCTTGATGAGGGATATATCTCTCTTATAATGTATATTTGTTACACTCATTGATGTAGACTCAGTTATCTCATCTCATGCCAAAATATTAAGCTTTTTAATTGCATCATAAAACCAGTTTGATAGCAAACGCAGGCCTAGCAGATTTCATTGTGAAAATAATAAATAATAAAAATACTGATCACTGTGCTATTTTATAAATAATTGTAATAACCAAACTATCTCCTTTTTCAAAATCTTGACATTAATGTAGTTGCACTATTACAGGTAAGAGAAAATACATATTCAAAAATTTAATGATGGAAAAGTATAGTCTTATTCTGAGCAAGCTTTTGCAGTGAAAGGAATTTTACTGAAAAAAAACTGGCTAAAAAATTCCCTATTGCTTCAACATTTAAGGTTTATAGCCACTGAAACTGATTGTCACATACTTCTTATTGCATACAGTCATATTAATGTTTCCTCTTCAGAACCAAAGGCAGACTTTTTTACCACTTTTAATTGTGCAAATCAAATTCAAAGCTAATAATAAAATAATCTTTGTAATGTGGAAAAAGTTCCTTGGAAATGTACTATCTTTGATTAAAAACATTTATTTAAGTAAAGACCCAACTGTCTACTAAATAAAGTGCTCTAATTTAACTATAATGTTTAATTATTGAAAATGTCTCTCTGAAAAACCTGGGCTACTATTATCAAGTGCAGCTATCCAAAAAATGAAACTCTACCCAGAAAAAAACAACTGAAAAAACCTTTTCTTTTCTCAGCAAATGAATTAATGTTCAATATTTTACACAGCTCTGTTACTGAGAAGACATATAATAAAACAATACCAGTGGGGGTTGGAACTAGATGATCTTAAGGTTCTTTCCAACCCTAACTATTCTATGATTCTATGATACTAAATTGAGCGATCTAGTAGCTTTTCACTGTAACCTAGGTGGTAGGATATCATATTACTGCTCCAAGATCTGCTATTGACTCACTGTGTAATGTTAAAAAACTTTTCTTGAAGTGTCAAAGGGAGCCTTGAGGAAGATTAAGGAGGAGTGGATCACTATTTGGGTAAAAAAAATCTTTTGCACAGGGAAAGGAATGGAAGATAAGAGCATATGCAAGGTTTCTGCATATTTTAATTGACTTAATTTTTGTATCCTTTTAATTGATTTAATGAATTCCCTCATATTTTGGCCTCTCTTTTTCAGAAGTTACCATCACTGGACATTGTAACAGCTGTGATAGTTTACTCTCATCTTGGTCTGCAGCCCTTTACTCTCTTAAAGTTTTGACTGATGACAACTTACAGAATTCCTCAAAATAAAATTATCCCTCAAAGAGCCTATAAGTATAGTATTTAAACTCTAAACAGACAATAAGAACTGTGCACTTGAAAATGTGAAAGAATAAAAAGAATAGCTGGAGAATGAAGTTGCTAAGCCACTGGCCATCATATTTGAAAAATCATGGCAGACAAGTGAAGTTCCCGATGACTGGAAAAAGGGAAATATAACCCCCATTTTCAAGAAGGGGAAAATGGATGACCCAGGGAATTACAGACCTGTCAGTCTCACCTCTGTGCCTGGCAAAATCTGGGAGCAGATTATCTTGGAAGGCAAGCTAAGGCACATGAAAAACAACCAGGTGCTTGGTGACAGCCAGCATGGCTTCACAAAGGGGAAACCCTGCCTGACCAATTTGGTGGCCTTCTATGACGGGGCTACAAAAGTGATGGACAGGGGTGGAGCAGTTGACGTCATCTACCTGGACTTGTGCAAAGTGTTCGACACTGTCCCACATGACATCCTCTTTTTTAAATTGGAGAGACATCAGTTTGATAGGTGGACCACTCTGTGGACAAAGAACTGGCTGGATGGTCGCACTCAAAGAGTTGTGGTCAACGGTTCAATGTCTGGCTGGAGACCAGTAACGAGTGGTGTCCCTCAGGGATTGGTGTTGGGACCGGTCTTGTTTAATATCTTTGTCGGTGACATGGACAATGGAATTGAGTGTGCCCTCAGCAAGTTTGCCGATGACACCAAGCTGTGTGGTTCCGTTGATACGCTGAAGGGAATGAATGCCATTCAGAGGGACCTTGACACACTTGTGAGGTGGGCTGATGCCAACCTCATGAGTTTAACCATGCCAAGTGCAAGGTCCTACACCTGGGTCGGAGCAATCCTAGGCACAGCTACAGGTTGGGCAAAAAGGAAATTCATTGTAGTCCTGCGGAGAAGGACTTGGTCAATCAATGAGAAAATGAACATGAGCTGGCTTCAGTGTGCACTCACAGCTCAGAAAGCCACGTGTATCAAAAGGAGCGTGACCAGCAAGTTGAAGGACGTGATCCTGTCCCTCTACTCTGCTTTCGTGAGACCTCACTTGGAGTATTGCGTGCACTTCTGGTGTCCTCAACATAAAAAGGACATGGAACTGTTGGAACAAGTGCAGAGGAGGGCCACGAGGATGATCAGGGGACTGGAGCACCTCCCATATGAAGACAGGCTGAGAAAGTTGGGGCTGTTCAGCCTGGAGAAGAGAAGGCTGCGTGGAGACCTCATAGCAGCCTTCCAGTATTTGAAGGGAGGCTTATAAAAGTGCTGATGAGGGACTCTTCATTAGGGACTGTAATGACAGGACAAGGGGGAGTGGGTTAAAACTTAAATGGAGGAAGTTTAGATTGGATATAAGGAGGAAGTTCTTTACTGTGAGTGTGGTGACGCACTGGAATGGGTTGCCCAGGGAAGTTGTGAATGCTCCATCCCTGGTGGTGCTCAAGGCCAGGTTGGAGAGAGCCTTGGGTGACCCTGCCATGGCAGTCCTTGCCCATGGAAGAGGGGTTGGAACTAGATGATCTTAAGGTCCTTTCCAACCCTAACTATTCTATGATTCTGTAGGAAAACAAACAAACAAAAAAAAAAGAATTATGTTCACAAGCATAAGAAATGTAGTGTAAGATTCACTGTGCCTACATCCAAATTTTGGTATCAAAAACCCAGTCTTACTCCCAGGCCATGGTTATTTATGTACATCCAGTTTTCAGGACTGCCTAAACCTGTAGGTATCTTCGAAGCTTGTCTGAAAGGCTACCTCTCTACTAGTATATTCATCATGCTCCAAAACACACTCTCGCCCTGAGGCTCCAGGTACAGTGTCCCATGTTTGCACTACTTTACAAAATAGAGTGGTCATAATCTGGTTGCCTTACAGAAACTGCCTCTGGCTCATGCTATCTCCATCAGAAAGATACCTATTTGAAGGGTAAGCACTTATACATTACTTATATCTGTGCTGCAGTTTGGTCATTCTAGTACCAGAAGTCCTCTGCCTAAACTAGAAACAGAAGATCTGGGTCCTGTGCTTTGCTCCTGCAGCAGGAATGATTGGAAAGTTTTTTTGCATGGATTATCTACCTTCTTCCAGAGGCAACTAGATGAGTCATGAGTTAGTGAGAGGAAAGGTAAAGGGCTGCCTATTTTGGGATCTACTAGTGAGGATGTGGAAGGTTTTCACATCCTGTAACCAGGTTAGTTTTGTTCTTCCCACTGGTGATCTAATACAACATGCACAGACAGAGGAGGGCTTTCTTTCCATGCAACTGCATGCTCACATCACAAGCTTCCTCTTACTGCTTTCCTGCCCCTCATGGCTTTAACATATGCATTAGATACCACTATGACTACCTTATATTGCTATGCATCTCTCCTTAGAGAAAGTTATAAACAAACAGAAGTTCTCAACTTTTCCTGTGGCTTTACGCAATTTAAGAGAGCATTCAAAACTCCCAGAGGTACTAACTTCCACACAGAGATGCCAGAGCCATACCATGCTATCATCTTCCTCTATAGATCTTTACCAGCAAATGGGCCTCTCTCTCTTAATTTTATATTGTATTGTAACGCTCACTTTGCTGAACCAGGCACTTACAATTTCAATGAAGCAGATACTAAACTAGTAATCTAAATTAGAGGATTGAGTTCTACCACAGTTTATTTAACTTAGCTAAATTCTTCAGGAATGAATAAAACAAAGATAGCAATATGTATTCTTTATGACCAGCTCTGTTCTTAATTATCTAAAAATACCTTAAATAATATAAAAAGTAAATTAGAACTTTTTGGATAAGCTTCTAATCTGTAAGGAAATTCCTTGACTACATTATTTCTCCTGAAGGTAACTGCTTTTCTCTAAGTCAAGAACAACCAAAACAGGGCATATAGGAAGATAAGATGAAAATCAGGGCTAAGTTGGACAAAGGCTGAACCTCATGGAGCTGTAGAGTTAACCAAAAAGCTTGACTTGAGATACCAGTAAGGCTGAGAATGACTTGAGTGTTCTAGAAGACTGGAATTTAGAAGGAGACAGAAGACAAAAAGGAGTAGGTATGATTTTATTTGTCTCAAATATCTTGAGAATATATTTGTTTTCCTATGACTGGCAAACAAAAAAGCATAAAAGAAAGCCATTTCAGTGCTTTAAGAAGTAAGCAAAATATGCTTTAAGCTTCTCAAAACCCAAAAAAAGACCAAGAGAAACATGCTAGCTAGTACTTTTGATATGGATAATACTTATATTCCTATCAAGTTTAAAGCCTTTATAGTTGATGTCTGTCATAAACTTCCTGTTAGAAGTGGAATTAGAGTGTAATCTTGCTTTGGTTGTTTTTTTTATATTTTAACAAACCTTACACTTACTTTTACAGAAACATGGAATTCTGCAGCTTATTCATTCCAGCAAAGAACTAGCAAAATTAATCACAGTTATCGCAATTGCTACTGCCATTATTCTTATACACATGAGAAATCATGCAAAAGAAAATATAAAAATAGTTGAGTATTCTTTCCATAATAAAAAGTGAATAAGGCTTGCTACATTGCTGGGGGTACTGCTGTAATACAGTATAGAAGTACTAAGCCACCATTCATCTCTGTCAGGTTTTGGATGCCACAGGGCTTGAAGCTACAGCATCTTGATGGGATTGTGAGAAGCACCAATACCCAACTCCTGGTTCCCTTTGAGTTCCTGAATCATCAGGAACAATGAGCTCCTGCTGCCACAGAGACAAGGTATCAACAGCCACCTGATCATTAACATCTTATCTTTTTGAGATTTAATGTGTCCTGGCTCTCAATCAGTTTCTACTGTGAAGCTTAATCTGTAATTTTTAGAAATAAAATAATGATCTGGTACATCAGCCTTGAAAGCAAACCTCTGCTATAATTTACAAAATACTATGAAAAATGAATTAAACTGTTAGATTAAAGTGATCTAGGGTCAGATCATGCAAACCTCCTGTATGGTATGTGGTGAAATTTGAGGTTTCAGTTTTTGCTGGTCGGCAAAACACCGTAACACAATATTTATATTGGAAACATGCTTTTGTTGGGCATGGGGGGTAAATGGAGCAGTGAATGGCTGGGACCTGTCATGCAGCTTTGCTTTGCATGGCACAGCACTGACCATTCGGAAGACATTTCTACACACTATGCACCTGTAGGACTGCCAGGTAGAAAGGGTGACTGTCTAGGTTTTATGCCATGAAGTTCAACCTGCATTAATCAGGCTTTTTTTACAGTTAGACTTTATAAATGGAGGCATGCGGAGCTTAAGTGCTAGTACCTGTGTGAACTCTGAAAAAAGGAACATCCATATGTACACTTATATCTTACTCAACTTCCCTGAAGAGTAGTCACTAACAGAAACCCAGTCATCTAGAAAGTATGCAGAAAGATTATATATGCACAAATCAAGATAAAACTATATGGTGATTGCATCTGTTTAGAGTTGAACACAACATAAAAAAAGAATTTTCTTTCTTGTTTAGGACTGTGGTTACATTACTGCAACCTATGGCTTGCCACATATTCAGTGGATTTAGAAAATAAGTGAATTTGGTCCCAAAATAAAAGGAAAATCAGTGGGGAAAAAGTTTGAAAGGGATATTTAGCTAGTGTTTAATGCACATTTACCAAGAAATTTCATTTAAAAAAATAAATGTGGGCTAAAATCCTGAACTGCTTCAAGAATGTAATTGGACTGTCTTCACAGATGCAAACAAGAGAGGCCACCATAGTGGAGAATCATTGATCAAGTGAAACAATTGTCTGGGTAACTGATTTTAGTTATCTGGGTTCTAGCTGTGCTTGTTAAATACATTTTTTGCCTTAGCAGACAGATGCAGCCTGGTCCCTCTTGAAGCTGAAGGAATTGTACTTGTTTTATCAAGTGAAGAAAACATTTTCCAAGCAGAGAAGTAGGAAAGTGGGAAAGGAGAAGACAAAGATCGAATGAAATGCAACTTTTATATTTGGTATGTGGTGCTGAAGTTTAAACGAAAGAAAGAACTGGATGTAAAGAAACCAGAGCCTCAACCTGGAGTAACCAAAAATCATCCTGAGGGCCAACTTCATGAAAACTGCAAGATGTTTATAGGTTCACTACCTCAGTGATTTTTCAAAAAAGTTAATAATACAAAACACTTTTCCAGTTCATTAAAAATAACATTGCCCATAGACTAGAGGAAGGAACAACTCATATTCAAGGGACCTTTTATGAGTAGAGACAAACTGAGAACACGCCCCAGATGTAAAACTTCTGAAATTCAGGGAAATACAGATCACAGTGAAAACCACTGGTTTATTTTGTTAATGGATAAACCCTTGCTTTTATGACTAAGCTCCCGAGCTATTTAGTAATGTTTGAAGTTCAAGTTAAGAGATCAAACTCATTGATCAAAGTAGCCCTTTCCTTGGTTTAATATTAAATCCACGAATCATTTATTTTTTCTATGTTGAAGGGTATCAGCTTTAGAGATTTCCTTATTCTCAAGAGTAAATTCTGCTACACACCTCAAAGAATGAAATACTCTATGCACAACTCCAGAAGAGATAAAAGGAACCCTCCATATCCCAGCACTCAGTTTTATTTACATTCAAGGGTGACTGGCTTTTCCCCAGCTTCTTACTGAGCTGTGAGTTGAAGGAGAGAGGTTTTGCAAACAAGCCAGTTTTGTTTGCACGGAGATTGCTGCCACTCACAGAGGAATCTCCCCTCCTCTCCACTGGCCACACAACCCTGACTGCCTTTGTGCAGTGTTAGGAAAAAATAATCTGTTCAGCTCAATTTAAGAATAACTCTGATTAATGTGGCCCTTTTTAGGTCCTGTTCCCTGGCTAAAAATTTTTTTACAACACACCTGATTACTGGTGATGAAGATCTTTCACTTAAATTTTCAATCAGGAGGGAAACCTAAGTTAAGAAGTCTGAAAGCTTGATGTAACATGGAAAATGGCAGCTCCTAATCCAAGTTGCTTTCCAAAGCTGATGAGAGAGGTATATGAGATTTTACTGAGTTTAAATAAAACTTTACATTGGCTCCAGAACTAAGAAAAATTAAAACACTCCCCAAGTGTCCATGAAAGAAATAGAGCCGTTAAGATTAAACCAAAATGTAAGCTTTTCACAATTATTTTAATATCTGATAATTGTTTAAAAAAAAAACACTTTTAGGAAAAAAATACTTTCTTATTTTAGAAGATTAAACTAGCATTAAAATCTGGTTAGTAAAGCACCAAATTGATAATGATATAGAGTGAATGGCCATGATGCACAGAAGACAAGAGGGTCTTTGGTTTTAATTGAAGATTTAAAAGGTAAAATAGTGTTATAGCTCAATTATGCCCATCCCTCATAACAAAAGAACAAAAGAAGCTTCAGGTAAGAAAAAAACAAAACCAGAAATTATGGAGAACTGTAAACATGGCCATGCTGAGAGATAAGGCTCTGAGAGCAGACTCTATTTTAAAGGAATCCCCATGGGACATAAATACACACCAGAAAAAGGATTAATGAATCTTGAGATGCTGGCACAGTAAAGCACTGCTAAAGTTCCCATCAGCTGAGCACAGTAGTCCTGTGGCAAATGTTGTTAAAGTTGCTTAGTCAGCAAAGAGGCTCTGTGGGTGGGCTTCTCACATGTGCTAATTAGCTCTAACCTGTATCATCTCTAAACAGGGGAAGAGATTTATCTCTTGACTAAAATCTCTTATTTATTCTTTGGTGAATGAGGAAGCATTGCAGCACAATACACAAAGTATAGGTGACTGTAGCATTAAATTACAGCGAAGGAGTGTGCACTCAATGGGGCAATGCTGAGTGCCACAGGAGCTGGAGGCTGGCCACTGCAAAATCTACCAGCACCTCTCCTGTCTTGTGACTGCACACAACAATGCAGATGACCTGAAGATCACTGGATTTACTGGTCAGTTAAATATGGTATGTATCGTGAGGGAGAAAACAGGCCGAGGCTTCCCTGTGTATAAATTAGTAAGGTGTATTTCTAGCTGCATACCTCTGGTTAGTGCTCTTAGGCAGCTCAGAATTTCAAGTGATCTGTTTAGTGACCAAGCCCAGTCCACTTAAGTACTTAAAATGAAGCACAGTTTGCCTAGGCACTTGTATAGACAGCAGACAGGGAAAGGTACTTTAAGGAGAAAATTCATCCCACCTGAAATCTAAAAAGCCATCCAGTCATCTCTGCATTTTTATGGGCTAAGTCTGTAATGAGGACAAACAGGCTTATAACCAGACAGCTTCTGTTAAGTGCTTGAAATCAAGGAGATGTCACATTGCAAGCACCTGTGGAAGTTCCTATCTGCTGTCATCTGTCAGGTCTGCCTGGTAAAACTATTTTTCTTGTTTATATGGTGCAGTCTGCTTTTCCTAATATGAATTTCATATTATTTTCTCTTTGACTTTCCCAAGGTAAATCTCTTAAGTCTTTTTAGATTAGCTCTCTGTTAGGAGCCTTCCAGTTTAATAGACTGTACATCTGATTAAAATGCTATTCCATCTTTTTTCCAGCTTGTAATGAAAAAAGCTGGCAGAGCTACCCACAGTCAAAGGGTCTAACTGTTTCAATAACCAGGCTCTGCATTTAGTTAATTCTGCCCTTTACCAAATTTTAACTGAACTGGCTGAAATCTTCCATAGCACGTGTCTGGCCAGGTTAGTTTTTTCCAAACATCACAAGAAAAAAAAATTCCCTTTCTTTGAATATATTTGTTTATCATTGTTTTGTCTATGTATCTTGTTTTCTTCATACTTCATACATAGGAGAAAAACAAAAGCCCAAATAATTCACTGAATATCTCTAATTGTCCATGAATTGGAGCACGACTTGACATTTCACGGGATATTGCTCTGAGTTTAGAGATTCATTCTGCTGTCTTCATGCAAACAAATGTGGGTTTGTTAGAGTTATAAGCCTCTGACAGACTTGGACACACTCAGATGTGAGTTTGTATTTAGCTGCCAGACCCTCCATGTACTTTGTGTATATGACAATTGGGAGCACCTTCTCTGCCATCAGCCCCATTCAGGGATGCAGGGCCAGGAGCAGAAGGCTGCTTGCTGTAAGCATCACCAGTGAGATCACCTGTCCTGTTCTGCCACCACTCAGGAGAAGCTACTTGCGGGCCAGCTATCTCAAATGCTGAGGACTGAGAAGTGGAGAAGAGGTGAGACTACACAGGAGTCATAGGAACAGGAAGGGAAAAGGGACAGCACAAATGCATTAGGAGAGGTGGAGAATGGAAAGAGGAAGGTGTTGAAAATCCATTCATAAAGACTCTTTTCCCTTGAACTTATGGGTCAACACAAAATTCCTAAAGTAAAAAAAATCCTTTGTACTGCAGGGATCCACTTCACAGATCTTAGTTTAATACTTTTCTTCTCTATGTATATTATTACATACTCTCCTTGCCTTCTTGGAAATGTCAGCACATTTGCATGTCTGTCATCTTTCAATAATGCCACCATGATGACACTTTGTCATTGTCAGCTGTAATTACTGTTAAATGCAGTGAGTTTGGTTAGTTCTTCTATCCTCTTAACATTGTATGACTTTGTCCTGCTGAATTGTAACATAGAAAAAAATAAGAGGTGGGAAACAGCAAAATGAATCAATGACAGGATGGGGACAGGAACATTAAAACCAAACAAACACTCTCTACAACTTTAAAAAACCTACCAGGGAAAATGTGAAACAATAAGTATTAGGAGTGAATTAATTTTGACTGAAATATGGCTCTCTGTCAACTTACTGTAGCAACAAATAAAACAAAGGACAAGACTTGACAGTAGACCTGGCTGGAAATAAATGCAATCAAATGATTTAATGAGTTGCATATTGGAAGTTTCTTAAAAATATGAAGTTTAGCAGTATTTATGTTTCATAAATAAATAAATGGAAGAACAAGAAAAATTTTATCTCTGCGAAGTTTTTTCCATTTTCAATGTTATCTTCAGTATAGCATAGGAACACCTTTCAAAAGTGCTTTTTAATCTTTGACTCCCTACATGTATAATTACAAATTCCTCATAAACACGGTATTTTGGAAGTTTAGAGCATCCTGAGAATTCATCTGGCAATTTAGATTCTTTGTGTTTTAAAGGATGCTTGCAATTTGCCTTAACTGCAAACTTCTGAATCTGCTCAAAACCAAACGAGAAGCGTACCGGAGATGAAAAGCTGACAAATACCTGTTGAGAACTACAAGGGCACTGTCAGGCTGATGCAGACACAGGCCCACCATCAGTGAAGAAAGGGTTGATAGGTGAACTATTAAAGCAGTGTGACCCCTACAAACTGATGGTCCGCAACAATAACGACCCAAAGGTATTAAAAGAGCTGGCTGATGTCATTGCGGGGCTGCTCCCCATAATCTTTGAGAAGCTGTGGGGAGTGGGGGACATCCCAGGAGACTGGAAGAAGGCAAGTATCACTCCCATCCACAGGGGCTGAAAGGAGGATCCAGGAAATTACAGGCACTTCAGTCTGGGAAGATTATGAAGGTAATCGTCCTGGGGGATATCTCAAGGCAAATAAAGCACATGATTGGGAAAAGTCAGCATGGATTCACAAGGAGCAAATCGCGCTCAAGAAATCTGATCATCTTCTATGACAAAGTAACCTACTTGGTTGATGTGGGGCAAGCAGTGGACATTGTCTACTTGAATTTCTCCAAGGCTTTCAAGGTGTTTTCTCACAGCCTTCTCTTAGAGAAACTGATGCATTATGACCTTGACTAGTGTTCTGTGCAGTGGATGAGGCTGTGACCTGTCACTGTTGGGGTCCTCCACGGATCAATATTGGGCCCAGTGCTGTTTAGCATCTTCATAAATGATCTGGAAGATGGGATAGTGCTCTCTGATGAAGTTTGGTGATGATACCAAACCATGTGGAGAAGAAGACACTTTGGAAGGAAGATTCACCTTGCAGGATAACTTGGAAGGAAGAGTGGGCCAATGAGAAACTTAGGAAGTTCAACAAAGACAAGTGTTGCACAACAAATACAAGTCTTGTACAACAAAAACAAGTCTTGCACCTGCAAAAACATAATCCAGGAGTGCAGCACAGGCTGAGATCTACCTGTCTGGGAAGCAGCTCTGTGGAAAACTCCCTGGGGGTCCTGGAGGACAACAAGCTCTGTATGAATGGACAGTGTGCTGCTGTGGGAAAGCAAGACAACAGGATGCTGGGTTACATTAACTGTGGTGTCACCAGAAGAGATACAGAAGTCACTATCCACTCTACTAAGCACATGTCAGACCATACCTGGAATACTGTGCTCAGTTTTGCTCCCCACTACACAAAGAAGATGTGGACAGACTGGAGAGGGTCCAGAAAGGGCTACAAAGATGATCAAAGGACTGGATGCCTGCCATATGACAAAAGGCTGAGAGAACTTTCTTTCTTCAGTCTTGAGAAAAGGCAGCTCAGGAAAACATGGAAAACACAAGGATTAATGGGTGCAAGCATAACTTTACAGTATATTTTCAGGTTTTTAATAAAGTTTCTAAGTTTTTTTCTCTTGGCATTTATTTGCAGATATCAGATTTTTTTTCTTTAATTCTGTTTTATTTTATGTAAGCTTCCTATCTTGCTGAAAAGCTGACACCTGCTAGGAACTGATTGCCTCCATCTAAATTCTGGGCACTTTTATTTCTCTATGAACTGAAAGGAGTAGCTGGCATTTAGTATCTCAGACAAATTAGTTTAATATAAGTCCTGCTGTCTTATCTATAGGCCTCATACAATGCTCTGTCAACACAAAGGTTATTTCAGGTCCAAGAGTGCAGGACTGATTTTGCTCAAATAACAGAGTTTGCAAGCCTATATACAAAACATAAAAATGAGAATAATCTGAGGCTTTCTCATGTCCTACGTAACCATAGAGCTAATGTCTTAAAGACTCAATCATTGAACCATTGCTAAGTAATTTTATTTTTTTAAATGCTGAAGCTGTGAAATGCTGATGCTAAGAGAGGATGTGACTTCAGGCAAATGAAGATTGAAAGCTCTACAATAATTTAGGAGCAAATTTGCACCACTATGACATGCTTGCAAATGCAAAGCAGCTGGATTATAGAGCTACTGCCCCTTTGTCACTCTGCCTGTCAACACCCATCCCAGATAACCCTGGGGTGAGATGCTGTTTTATGGACAATGGTCTGAGCTGCAGCCTTGAACACCAGTAGGTTTGACCATAGGCAGCACCTGCAAAAACTTCCCTTCAGGAACTGAGTTTGATGACACAGGTATTTTAGACAGTTATCTATTTCTAGCAAAGCATATTTAATGAGAAGAAGGATCTGCACATTAAAAATCTACATCTCCATTCTTCTTCCTTCACATCTGTCATCTCCTGAATGCTTTGAGACTTTGGGAAATAGAGGTTTTCTGAGGATCTGTGCGAGTACTGGAACCTGCCTGCTTCTAGCAAGCAGCTGCAGAGGGCAGCTCCTGCTTTGAGTTTGTATCTTTTTATCTTTTAATCTTTTCCTAATCCGCCTGTTCCCAGTGTTAGCAATGCATCTGTGCAGCTCAGAGCTGTGACCAACCTACAATTTTTGTAGGAAACAACACTGGCAGTGCTCCTTCACCTCAGGACATACACGTAAGGAGATGACTGAACTGAGTGCACTGCTATTATCTTCCTGCAGGCCTTCTGAGAGCTTTACCATTAACTAAGCCTTCCTATGCATAAAGTGGATAGCCCATAACTGTCATATACAACCATTTTTCATGACCACCTCACAATTTCTGCATACATTCCTTCAGAAGGGAAAATGCACTGGATTATGTCCATTACTTCCAGCACTTCTAGACATTTTGCAGACAGTGGCATGCCCCTGCTGCGCAAATACAAGTCATATTCTATGAGCTTGTTTAAAGATCTTGGAGTCCCATTGTCCTCAGTGAGGGTACAGGCACACTATAGAAAAATTCCCTTTCTTCACATGTTTATCTCTGTTTAGCACTAGCATGTAAATGGGGAAAATACCTATAATTTGTTCATCTCTTGTATACTATAGCTCTACTAGCTTATGGTTTTGTACTATTTTTGGCTGGGATAGAGTTAATATTCTTCATAGAAGCTAGTATGGTGGTATGTTTTCTGTTTGTATTGAAAACAGTGTTGATCACACAGGGATGTTTTAGTTACTGCTGAACAGTGGTTACACAGAGTAAAGGTCTTTTCTGCTCCTCACCCCACTCCACCAGTGAGCAGGCTGCAGGTACACAAGAAGCTGGGAGGGGACACAGCCAGGACAGCTGACCCAAACTGACCCAAGGGATATCCCAGACCATATAGCATTATGCTCAGCAATAAAAGCCGGGGGGAAGATGAAGAAAGGAGGGAACATCCAGAGATGCAGTGTCTCCCCAAGTAACAGTTACATGTGATAGAGCCCTACTTTCCTGGAGATGGCTGAACACCTGCCTGTCAATAGGAAGTGGTGAACAGATTCCTTGTTTTGCTTTGCTTGCAAGTGTGGCTTGTGCTCTACCTATTAAGCTGTCTTTCCTTCAACCCATGAATTTTTTCAGTTTAACCCTTCTGATTTTCTCCTGCATCCTGCTGGGAGTGAGTGAGAGAGCAGCTGTATGGCGTTGAGCTCCCTACTGGGGTTAAACCACAACAATTTTTCATACTAAAGGAATTAAAAAACTAATTACTGTGTTTGAAATGGGCTGATTTAAATAAAAGTGGGCAGGAAATGGGAGCAAGAACAGTGTTTTAGATCTGAAAAGGAACTGCTGCATGTAATTTCCACTGATGTCAACACATGCACATTTCCCATTCTGTACTAAGGAGCAGGGCTGCTAAATCCAAGTATATTCTGAGAAATTCCTACTGATCATGGTATTAGAAATTATGCCATCCAGAAAAATTGTCTCAAATCAAATATGAGGATGTAAGGCTCTGTTCAAGAACCAAACTGGAAAACTACAGTATACTAACAAATTTACATTTCATTATAACCTGTTTTATTTACCTGTCTACTGACTCCATGCTTACATGCCTTCCAATTCACTATCACATTGCTGATAGGCCACCTAATTTCACACTGGCCTCTCCTGGTAGCACAGGCTCCTTTCTGAAGTATAACACTCTTAATCCTATTCTTCAAGTCCCACCTCATAACCCTCTGTTGCCATTCTGTCCTATGCAAACTCCTTGACAAAATAGAACTATTAATAGGAAATTTTGCAGACAGGCATGACAAACATTAAAAATCGAGAAACCTTTACTGGTGCCTTTTTTATAGAGTAGGATTCAAAATTTACTGAAATTTATTACTTTTTCCATCATCTATTTACTTTTGCTTCAGACTTCGGAAGCATATATGTACAAATATGCACATATTTAAATCCCAGACTATGTGATACCAATTGGAGCAGGTTTTTTATGAAGTACTGATTTACCAGCCCTTGTGGATCATCTCCAGGGTCCATTGATATCAGTGGAATGACACCATGTGTACCAGGTGTAACAGGAGCTCTAAGAAAGCTTTGCCTCAGAAAACTCAATATATATACATATATATTTAATTAATTCAACAGTTGGCATAATTTTCACAAGGCAGTCTGCCGTTCTAGTTTCCAGAGTATTACAGCTGCTTGGATAATAGCATACTAACAGCTGTCTACAAATGGCATATAAAATACAAAATATGCCATTTGTAGACAGCTGTAGAATATAAAAATCCCAACACATTAAGGACAGCTACCCATGTAATTACTGCATATGTTTATATAAGTCTGCTGATAGAAAAATATTTGTATTGAGGAAGAAAAATCACCTATTAGGAGAGAAGTAAAGCCAAAGACTTTTAACTCCTACTCTCCTAGGAGCTTTTACTGACTCAGTTAATGGTCATAGCCCTGCTTTTTCACCACCCATGCTGAACACAGATACCTGAAAAAGTCTCTACATAAGTCTGGTCTCACTGTATAACTGTAATAGCATTGCTTCTTTGCAGAAGGAGGTATCTGAGATTTACAGCCATAGCTGCACAGCAAAATGTTCTTAGAGATAGAAGATGAGGCCACAGCCTATTAAAATAGATAGGTACACTAAAAGTGAAGAGATATTTCATCCTTAGGAAAGGAAATATATAGTCTGTAATTTAAGTGGGTTGAACTTCAGATTAGGACACCTAGGATTAAATGTCTGCGTGGGAATTAAATGTCAAAGCTGCCACAGAGCTCTGGAGCTCTGGGGCCCATTTATTTCAGAAGGCTAGCACCCTTTCAGGTCCCCTGGGAAGCATACTCAGCTCTCAGCTGTCATAATTAAAGAACTGGAGTGTCTCACAAACCTTCAATTGTTTTTGCCAACCCAGTATGGCCATCTTGCATGCCCTATGAACACTTCAATTTGCATAAAGTACCTATTTGTAGGCAGAGGAACCCTACTTCCCACTGGCAGTGACATTTAAGATATAATTCTGATTTAAGACATGTGTCTAATTCACTGAATAAAGTTAACAACTCTCTGGGATGTGTTGACTCTGTTGACTGGAAGAGGAGTAAATACATCTTGTTCAACTACAAGCAGATTCTTAAAGTAGATGAAATGTTCTGAACTTCAGTGCTAGGGGCAGACTGATTCAGTTGCCCATACACAGGTATAAAACATACCATTTGAGAAAACATATCACCAAGACTGACAAATATGACACAGGACCTACCTTTCTGAGCAACAGCTGGAGGCCATGTAAATTATCCTAAGGCATCTAAAATGGCTCAAAGCAGTTTTCTTTCTGTGAGCAAATGAACTAAGCCCTTTTAACAGCATCTTAATAATTACACAAGAATTAATCATACTTTTAAGATAATGTGGCTTGTTATTAATATTGCCATAGCTTATGGAAGCTTCAGAAAACTGTTAAACATCTTACCACTTAGAATAACAGTGCTTTGTTAGATACAATCAGTTAAGAAAGATAAGTTCTACTTCAGTCAGTCTTTTAAGCAACCATTCATCTTATGGTGCTCTCCTCTAACAAAAGACCTTTTTGCCCCAAGCCTAGTTTTATAAGTTAAATCTTTTACATGTTTAAGTTTCTACTTACAATAATTGTACCCAAGAAAGCAGATGGCTGCTCTGTAGCTAAATATCATATTTATGTTTCTCTCCTAATTTTCTCCTTGAAAATGTAAATATTATGTAAATATTCCTTAAAAGCAATCGCTCAGTAATTATATTGTACCTTTAAACTAAAGATAAAATAATTTCAAAACTTTAATGAGAGATCTCTATGAGCTAAATAATACTACATTATGAAGAAAGCTAAACTGAAATATGAACTAAAATATTAATATTTTACTGAAGGTCACAAATTTAAATCCATGTGTGGACATCTGCACAAATGGCCAGGGCTTTCTCATCTGTCTCTAAAACCTTTGGGAGCTGCAGGCTGTGTGATACAGTGGACCACTGATGACATGGACCAGAATCCCTTCATGATAGTCACCGTAAAAACACTGAGTAGAAAACCAGCTCTGAACCTAAACAATAAATAGGAACTATGTGCACAAAATCCAGAGAGGTTGCAGTAAGGGTAAGGCTTTTGATTTAAGCAATAACGGATTGTCAAAGAATCAAAGGAACAGTTACAGACAAGAGAAGGAATAAGAAGTACATATTTTACCTCTACATCTAGAACTAAGTACAAAACAAGATCAGGTTGGTTTAGTTAACTTAAGGGTATGGAAGTTCAACTTAGGTCTGCCTGGAGAAGGGTGACAAAATAGGCACATCGGTTTGACATATATGAAGTAACTGAGTTTTATATTAGTGGTTATATAATACAAGATTTGTTTTGGCATTGTAGTCATGCTCAAACTGAGATTCCCCCCTCAAAGCTCCAAGAACACCCTTGCTTTCTTCTAACCTAATATCTAAAATGGCAGCAAGATTTGTCCCTAATAGAATGGCCATGTTCTCTTCTTTAATTTCTTCAAAACTATGAAAAACGTTGTCACTGAAGTTCTCTTATTTTTGCTAAGTTTATAGAAAATTGGGTGTTATATTTCTTTTGTCAAATATGTGCATTCCATTGTTTTTCGTTAATCTGCTGTTTTCTACATATATTGTTTTGCGCAAACATTTTCATTACCAACTTATTAAAAGTACTCTGTTTTTATGGAACTGTTTCCTTAAATTCCTTCAGTTCCATGCTCTGTGAGAATTAACAATGTGTTTGACATGTCTGAAAATCAGGGCTATTCAGATGTATATTACAAAGTCTATCCTAATATAATTCATCCAAAGTCAATCAATAATGCAGTATAAATTTACAGTTATTGCCATTCACACTTTTTTCCCTAAAATTTTCTGTGCATTATAGATTCAGATTCAGGTCTGTATCTGCTAGGACTTGCATCCCCAAAATCACGTGTCTTGATTTCCAGTTATCTACAAATACATGTGGAAAGGTTATTTTTCAAAGTAATAATGAAATCCAAAAGGAACAGAGAAATGCCATGACAGAAAGCTGTATTTCAAATCTTGCTGACCTAGTTTAAATAATATGCATAAGTGAAAAATATAAGCCATAGTTACTCACCTACGATGAGTAAGAAAGCTACCACTGACATGTCCTGAGCCATCACATCCTGGGGTTGGACATGACATTCCTTCCGTCTTCACTGACTTCCAAGAGAACTGTGAGCCATTTAGGTACCCATCCTTTTGCCTTTTGGCAGCTAGTGGACACCCTGATGCACTGCGATGGGACGCATATTTTCCAGTTATATGACCCTGACCATCACAACCAGGAACTGGACATCTGGATAGCAGATAGATGAGATAAACTTTATTGTCTTGCCATCATATACCTGGTAGCTTCTACAACAAAGTCAAAATAAACCCGACATGAAAAGAAAAGAACAATCATGCACTGTGGTCTTAAAAATAGTTAAGATACCCTGTGGTGGGTAAAATTATAAGCAGAACTGTACTAATATGACAAAAATATACTCTTTGAAACACTAGGAGGGGGCTAACTGGTAGACAAAGTCACAGCTTTGTTGATTTTGTGAATGCAACAAAAGGACTGAGATATATATTTGAATTGCAGGTGTTCATTACAGTAAATATCACACTGGAAATGAAAAGTTGGCTACTGAGCTCCACTCAGCAGGGAAATTGCCCATAAAAACTCTATAAGCATAAAATCCTACTTAGTATAATCCTTAGTACATTTTATTTATGTGCATGGAATCTAAAGACTTGTCTGAAGTCATGAAAATGTTTTAACAGTTAAGTATGAAGTGATCATAACACCTCATCAGAAATGCTGAGCACTTTAACCACTCTCTGAATAGGAGGGATTATAACAAACTGTGTGTTACAGCCTAGAGAGATCAATGAAAGCAGTTCTGTGCTCATCGGATGTTTTTTCTTACTTGGGAATTCCCTCATATATTTCCCCTGTATACTTCTAAAAAACAAATGACCAGGATTAGAAAGTTAGAAGTTAGAATCTTCAAAGTGAAATGTTTAAATGAAATAAAGTTTTTTTCAGTATGCCATTATAGAACACATATCAAAACTGGGCTGGTAACTTCACTGTTCGTCCCACACTAAAATATTGCTGCAACTCTACACTAAGGATCCAGTCTTCAATGGTGCAAGCAGTCACTAAATCCACTGAGTTTAGTGGCCACTGATACTAGATCACCTTGCAAGAAGAAACCAAACAACCTATAGATAGCCATTTGTTCCACATGTAAACTGCATAGACAGTCAGATTTGTTGCAGCAATCTCATATGAACACTCCATAACTACTTTACTTAGCATCTATGGTTTGTCTGTAGTATGCAAACATGTTTAAGGGGATTTACTTTAGGAGAAAAATATCTAGATAATTTTTTTAATTTCAGGTGAAAAACATATTTTAAACTTTCAAAATTATAGAAGATTGTGCCTTTGGCTGAATATTGTATCCTTTGCTGACTAAATCAGCACAGGCCTTGATTTGCAGTTCACTCACAGAAATCAATGGGCCATCTGCTCTTGGATAACTATCATGCAGTAACATTTATGCTCTTATAAAAAGTTGAAGGTATATATGACATTATAAAACACATGAAGGAGCTTTGACAATATTTGTGCCCACCTAATTGGCTCTTGGTCTTCTTTGTCTTCCTTGCTTTGTGCTATCCTGATTCCACTTTTCTTTGCTCGTGGACAACCTGAAAGACTGAGTGAAAGAAGACAATTTAAAACTCAATTTCTCATTCTTGGGTACAGTTTACAAGGGATATATTTTCTATCTGAAAACCAGGCAGAATAGGCAATCCTGCCCAGCTTCCAAAATCAGAGCTCAAGTAGTTTAAATAAGGAGAGCTGCAGAATGCAACCACAAGGGGGAATCCGCGTATCTCGGTTTGTGATGCTAGACAGGACTGCAGGCACTGTGCATATCACACACACAGGCATCCCTGAGGAGCCAGGGAAAGCAGCTCTTCCTAATAATCCTTCCAGCTGACTCAGCAGCAGCAGCGACAGCTTTAGAAGGAATAGAAACCAGTGCTTCAGGGCTGACAGACAGTATGTCCTCTGTATCTCTGAGAGGCACAGAAGAATAGGCTCAGTTCTTGGATCTGTTGGTAGGACTAAAGATTTCTCCAGGAAGCACATCAGAAATGCTATCAGACCTTCCCAAACATCTTGTAAGAATTCTATAGGATGGTTGAATAAAAACATAGCAGTGCTTAGAGTTGTACAGTGCCTCCCTGTAAAAAGAGTTTAAGTGCTCACAACTCACGCAGACAAAAAGATTTGATAAAGACAAATTTGTATGTTAGCCTAAGTAATGCTACATTTAAACAGAGAATGTTGGGTTTAACTACACAAGACAGAAAATACATATCTACTCCAAGATTTTATAAGCTCATCTTTTCCTTTGCGTATGAAGAATTCATTATAGAAACTCTTTAGTAAACTTGACAATGACTTTAATGGATACTTAATTTTTTAAAGTAATTGCTATCCAAGGACACGCATATGTCTATCAAAAAAATCACGCTTTGTCCTCTACTTAAATGTGACTTCCGTCTTAAAACCAACATTAAAAAAGAAATTCATCAATAAAATACCACCTTCAAAGGTATTCAGGTGAGAGACAAAGTAGTGTCACCAAAGAAAAATGTCCATAGAGAAAGAAACAAAATAGAAGATTAAGTTTTTGTTCCAACATAACAAAGGGTACTTCAGTGTATATAGTAGGTCCTGTCTTCAGGAAGAAGGGACAGAAATGGTGGTAGCAAAATTTTCAGCTATTTTGTCTTGTAAAGGCCAGTGAGGACTGGGAGGAACAAGTAGAGAAAAGGGTGATACTATCACAGACAGAATTCTGTGTTGGTAAATCAAAAATAGAAATAGAGTTTACATGCTGCAAAGTCATAAGCAAGTCAAAGTAAGGGAGGAATGCCAGCACAAGATATTGGACATAGTGTATTACCTAACAAATCCCAGTGAGATGGCATGGCTACACCTGCAGCGGTAAATGGAAGGGATCTAAGACTCCTGTTCTGACCCAGGACCAGCAAGCTCTTGGGTCGGAACAGTAGGTCTGTCCAGCTAAATTCTTCTTCTGGTAAAGCAAAATAGCTACAGCCATATTGCTTATAGAGAGTGATCTGGACCCATGCTGAGCTCCAAATCATATCTGAGAATTGCCTAGGAAAGTTTCTGTGGCCCAGGATTACTACCGTGCCAGGGGACACAGTAACAATTTAACAGTGTAGGCATCTGTATACTGATGCTTGGACCTGTGCTCTCATCCTGTTTCATTTAGATGTAGCTGATCATTTTCCTTTTTAAAGCAAACTGCTGTTTATTAGAACTTGCATAGTATACACCAAAGTACCATAGCTCCTTGTCTACAAAATAAACCTCAGAAAGCCTATGCCACTTAAATACAGTTTTATTTGAAGATAGTAATATCATAGAATCATAGAATAGTTAGGGTTGGAAAGGACCTTAAGATCATCCAGTTCCAACCCCCTTGCCATGGGTAGGGACACCTCACACTAAACCATATCACCCAAGGCTTCATCTAACCTGGCCTTGAACACTGCCAGAAGATAGAGGTAGGATAAACAGAGTCTGAGAGATTTAAAATAAAAGAAAGCAGGCTCTGGGTTAAGGGAGCAGGTTGGGAACAGTTGGTTCACTGCTTCCCATACAACCTGGAGTGCAGGAAGTGAAGGGGAGAGGACAGGAATTACAGATATCCCTGGTTTATCTGTGAGCCTAGGCATACCCACAGTGTGAGAATAATTAGGTTTTGCCTCTGAAAGCTAAACAGTTAATAGAAATGGTTCAGAAAGCAATACTTTTTTTAGTAGGTGTACAGATGGGTATGCTTGTAGATGATGACATTTTCATAACAAAATCTGAATGAAGAATTTCTGCCTTGATTTAATGCTTTCTACATATTAAGTCAATTTAATTATCACCTACTTATTGGTATTTTGGTGCATCACCTTTTTTGCATAGGTCTTTCTATTCTGGCACTATGATTTATTAGAAAATTTTAAGACCATTCAGGTCCTCTAAACAGACATTTTTCAACAGACAGCTTTGGAGATTATGATTAGCTCATTTTTCCTCTGACACCAGATTCACCAGGAAAACGTATGTCAAGGATGAGCCTTTCCTTTAATTTTTTGTTATTCTGTAATAACCAAAGCTATTACAAAGTAAACATATTACTTTGGTTTTGTATCAGTTTAATTTCCTATATATGAAGATAAAATACAACAAGGGAAACTCAACACCAGTAGTTTCTGATGAAAATTTCTGCACACACTGAACGGGTGTGTGGAACTGCAGAGTTAGGGCAGAGTTAAATGTGCGCTTGCTGTAAGCAGCCATTTTAAATACAGATGATACCCAGGCATCTTGGCAGCCATTTAGGAGAGAAGTTTGTCATTCCCTTCCTTCTGAAATCAAAAAGGTTGTTAAGTGATGGTGTAGAATACAGAGAAAAAATGCTAACTCAGATGCTAATTGTCAGTGTGGGAATTAGGAAGCTTAACTGTGAACATACTGAGAGGTCTTTCACACTTAACAGCTCCAGATTTAGGATACTGGTTTGCATGCATTTTGCCAGCCTAAGAAATGGCCTTGACAGATATCATGACCTAAACACTGCAGGGCTGGCTCTGTGCCAATATGACAGGTCTCCTGGGAACATTGGTTTATGCAAAGAAGACATCATTCCTTCAGTGTCAGTAACCATGTGAACACAGGCTGCCAAGGTGGCCTTTTGGAACAGAAACAAAGGAATTATGTGGTCAGTATAGACATGGTGGCATTTCAAAAGGCGGAATGCGCTAAATCTCAATGGACTGGGCAAATTCCACATCACTTAGTTTTGCAGAATTACTTTTTATATCTTTTATTCTGTGTATGCTGCAAAATCAAGTGAAAACGTGGTCCACCACTCATCATGCAAAAATGCAAAAATACAAAAATGTAAGATTTTGCAGATAAAAGTAGGCAAGCTCATGTCTGGTCCTGCAGTGGTCAGGAGACAGTGCCTAGGGAAAGGTTTAAAAAACAAGCTGACATACAGTGATTCTCCCCTGTGAACCTTGCCAGCTTTTAGGTTTCCCATTTTTGACACTTTGCCCTTCTGCATCTTCACTGTGCTGCCTGTTTCTGGCTAAATACATGAACAGATACATGAACAGGTTCCTGCAATATCCAAGTCAGGCATAGCTTCACCAAGTATAGTGCTGGTAGAGCTGAGAAGTTGATAAATCCACATAGTTAAATGTAGTTCTAAATTTTACCTTAAATCCCTTTGGGAGTGTTATAAAATTTCCTACATCTGTATGTGCTTTTAAAATGCTTACATCTTCTCCTTTATACTGTTATTTGTACTTTTTATGTTTAACTGTGCATTACAGAAACTGTTACTGTTTCAATGATCTTTCATTTTTGCCACATGTAAAGGTATGGCACATTGCCTATCTTTATGTTTCTTATGTTTTGACTTTAAACTGTTTGTTGCATTCACTGGGAATACATTTAAACTGGGAATTTGTGTATTGACTATTTATAGCAAATTGCAAAAGTACAGGGACTTGGTGAAGCAAGCAAATATCCAGACTCAACAGCGCAAGTATGCATGTGAGTAAAGACCCTTTACTAACAAAAGAGAGGTGAGTTACATTATTATTGGTTGATTTAAACAGCGGATAGCTATCTACAATATATGGTGAAACTCTTCTCTACTATTTATAGTTCTCATATAGCCACAAGTGAATTGCTAATTACAGCATTTGCTAGATTACCTCTGTAATGCTACCACCATAATAGATTTTGGGGTATGAAAAATATCCTAATTAGTGTGAAGCTTTCTTTGGCCCTTGGTAAGAGTCAAAGTTACAATTTAGGCAGCTAAAGTAACAGCTTTCATTCACAAATTTCTTTCCATTCTTCTGGCTTGATATAGTAAGGTACAGTGTGCTATGATTTAAAAACAAGCCAAGCTTTATTATGAAATGTACCAACAAGACTGGTGCATATTAGATGAGAGAGTTACTTTTTCCCTCTGATTAAGGCCAGTAAGGCTCTGGCTGGGAGAGGAGGTAAAGAACTAGGTTTATTCTTGCATTTCAAAAAATACACAGGGAGTCTGGAAGAGACTGACAGGAATAACCAGGAAATAATATTTGTGGGGGGAAAAAAATCCCCGCAGAAACTTATGAATGTTGAATTGCTTCCCTGGGCTATCAGAGATAGTAGAAAAACTGAATTAATTTTCTACAAAGATTTTACTAGATACTAGCAAAAATCTTCCTATCTAATTGAGTAGTGAGCCATGCTAAGATGAGAAGTGTTATTAGAATCATAGAATAGTTAGGGTTGGAAAGGACCTTAAGATCATCTACTTCCAAACCCCCTGCCATGGGCAGGGACACCTCACACTAAACCATGCCACCCAAGGCTCTGTCTAACCTGGCTTTGAACACTGCCAGGGATGGAGCATTCACAACCTCCCTAGGCAACCCATTCCAGTGCCTCACTGCCCTCACAGGAAATAATTTCTTCCTTATATCCAATCTAAACTTCTCCTGTTTAAGTTTGAACCCGTTACCCTTTGTCCTGTCACTACAGTCCCTAATGAAGAGTCCCTCCCAGCATCCCTATAGGCCCCCTTCAGATACTGGAAGGCTGCTAGGAGGTCTCCACGCAGCCTTCTCTTCTCCAGGCTCAACAGCCCCAACTTTCTCAGCCTGTCTTCATATGGGAGGTGCTCCAGTCCCCTGATCATCCTCGTGGCCCTCCTCTGGACTTGCTCCAACATTTCCGTGTCCTTTTTATATTGAGGACACCAGAACTGCACACAGTACTCCAAGTGAGGTCTCATGAGCACCCATGTCTATGTACAACACTCAATCCCACTTACATATTGAGAGAGGGGAGAGAGGTCCTTTCCAGCCCTTCAGTTTTTTGATTTAAAGAACAAAACCTTTTTTTTACATACCTTCGATGTGAAGCATAATTTCCAGTAATATGCCCAGAGCCATCACACCCAGGGGTGGGACACCTAGAATAATATAGGAAGAGATATGGAGCAGTGTTACTGACAGGAAATACATAACTACCCATTAAAAAAATATTCATTGGCTCAGTTATTGTTTCCACAGGTGCCAGCCCTGGTGAAATCTAGCCATTGCTAAACTTCAGCTTAATTCCACACGGGGGACAAACATACTTCTTCCATTCACAAAATGTTTTTCTTTGCTACTCCTCACCTGCCCACTCAAAAACTTCCTGGATATCTCTAGTACCTGCAGTTTAGTGGAGGTTTTCAGCAGCAGCCTAACATCCCTCCACCACCAGGAATGAGTAGGGTTGACAGCAAATGGAATATCCCCATGATGTATTCTTAGGTAATGACTTAAAATTACAGTGAGCTATTTTATTTCCCATCAGAGCTATTGCTCTAATCCCGCTCCAATGTGTCATGAGTTCACGCAGAGATCTCTCCACCTCTCCATAAAGTAAAAAATATGTCTAAGGAAATGTGTAGACAGGGAAGTAATGCTGGCCTCTTGTGGAGAAATGGAAACCCACCCAAAATTCTTCTAGCCACCAAGCTACAGCACTAGACAGAGAAGACATTGATACAGCCATCAGTGAAATTTCTAATAGTAGAATGACATTGGACTCATCAAAAAAAATGGATGCTTTTTTTCTACCTTGCAAAGATTATTGTGATCACCACAAAATAAGCTACATTTTAACGCTAAGTAAAATCATTAGATGGGACTTGAACTGCTACACTGTCACAGAAAAGACAAAGGAAGAATTAATTTATATCGATTTTACCGACCAGACAAATGCTACATGAATTCAAAAAGTCAGTTTTCTTGAGCCTGCAGTTTGAATTTTAGCCATACTTTAAAGCTTCAATAAAGCATTCAAATTCAAAAAAGCATGCACACAAATTCAGATGTTGCATTCTGAAACATCAGATTTCCATAACATTGAATTCTTCCACTATTTGAATTCAAAATTCATGCAGACTTTGGCTTTCCCCATTTAGTGATATGTGTGCTTTCCTCAAAGTTGGTCCATACTGGTAAACTTTTGTTTCATAAAGGTTTCCATAGAGACTTGAAAATTTCTTCAAATCAGGAGTTTAGCCACCCAGAATTAAGTGCAATGGGGCCATCATGTTCCATTAAGCTGAATTTTAGCTCTTTAAAACCAGTAAGCATTACCTAATTCTGAGTAGCTCAGCAGATCCAAACTTCAAATGTGACTAATGCAACCTTGGAAGAGATAAATTAAACTGGAATTTTTAAAATGGAGTTCCCATGGCCTTCATGTGAACTAGTTCAGTTATTCTATAGAAAACATTAAAATTTTGTAGCAATTCCAGGATGTAAGACGGTAAAACCACTGGGGTTCACTTCTATGGAACACCACTTCTAGAAGTTTCTCTTCTACATAACCAGCAGCACGTGGACTTTGGACAAGAAATCTAAACAACATCCTTAAAGACAATTCTCTTTTCCCTTGCTTTGTCTTTGTACAGGACCAAGTATAAGACCATGATCTTGACTAAAAGGCGTAATTATTACTGTGACTCTTTATATCTTCAAGACCAATATACAGGCTAACATCAATCTTTCTGCTTGTAGAAAGATAAACCCCCTAATTTTTGCATTGGCTCTTCTGACATAAATTAGGTAAAAATATGGCCCTGGGTGAAGAAGTCACAGTTCAGTCTGAATGGCCTTTATCACTCATTCTTTGCTGTGGTTGCAATAGCTAGAACAAGCTTTGGCTATAAATCATAATTTAGAATTCTATAAATTAAAAAAGAAATGGTATGGGCATCTTATATCAAGGGGCTTATATTTTAAATAATTCATATGTAGGTATTTAGATGTTCTCACTACTTTTTACTTTAATTTTAATCTTTTTTTGTCAAATGTTTTGGGTTCTGCAGAGATTAAAACCGAACAATGATTTTTCTCATATTTTTCAAGAATTTTGCTACAGTCATGCATGACAATGTCTTAACAAACAGGGTTTATAAGATGCACCAGTGTATCCAATCAATCAGTCTTGACATTAGATCATTACACCTCAACCATTTGGACAGTCTTACAGAATTTAAAAATCTAGCTTATTTCTGTGTCATTTAAAAAAAATAATCTTAAGCATTGAAGCTAAAGAAGATATCATCCTGTTGTAAATTGAACTGAGAATCTTGACAAAGGCCTCTGTACAGTTCACATCAGTTTAAAATCATACTTTTGATTAAACCAGAAGAGATTTTTTTTATGTAGGCAAGGATTTCAGAAAGACCTTTCAGATTTTGATTTTGGCTCTATAATATTTGCTTTCAAATCTCATAATCTTATACTGACCTAATGTAGCAGATGAAATAAGACTTTAGGGCAGTTAGCAAGAACATTTCTATTTACTATTTGCATTTTATGAGAAGTGCTTATAACCACTGTGAAATATAGGATGCAGATATGCAGCAGTCTGTTTCAACTATAAAGTTATTACAGTATTCATTTGCTATCCTAAGCAGATTAGATAAGGAAACAACTACAAGTCTTTGTACTATTCAAATAGAGTCTGTATTTTCAGAATGTCTGAATCATACATAGGACTTGCACATACCCTACTACTTTACTATTGTTGTACATATTTGACTTAATCAATCGTATGCACATGCAGCGATACCTGAAAAATGTATGTACAGGTGCTAATAAGAGGCAAATTATATGCAACCCTTGAAAATGAATATCAGAATAAGTGGAGAAAGAGATACACTGTTTTCTCACTTTCTTAAAGTGAATATAATTTGGCAGAATCAGAAGCCTATTTGTAGGCTCTATATAATACCTTATTGTAGCAAAAGAAATATTTTAGTACTGTAAAAAATAAGGTGACAAAAGGAACTTACCCTGTAAAGAGTGAAGCTCAGAACATATAACACTAATGCTTTACCACAAATTCAAGCCATCCAATAAGAGAGAGAGCTGGTCAGTGAAGGGGAATGCAGTTAGCACTGCCTTGATGTCCCATTCATTTCACAGCCCAACCCAGAGAAGCTTATTTTGGAAACATAAGCATAAGCAGAAAGCTGGGCAAACAGTAGAATAGCAACAGCTGTGGCAGCTGGATTAAGTATTGGGTTTAGATTCAATAACAGGAATGAAAAAAAAAGGTGAGAGTCAAACTGAGATAAATACACTTAAAACCCACTATCCATTCTTCACCAGGGAAAGGAGCAGCAATTAAAAAGGACTTCTGGCAGCTGAAGGAACTTAAGGAGGTTTCTGGGACTGAGGAGGAAATGCATGCAATGTCCAAATGAGCTCCTGGTGGGTTTTTCCAAATACCAATGGTTAAAATTCCTGCTGCAAGTTCAACTCAGAGAAAAAAAAAATCCCCAAACCAAACCAAAACATCTCACATAGCATTAGCATACCACAAGTAAGATTCACTTTTAAACCTATATTCCTAGGCTTTTATCTAAGTCTGCTGGAGCTAGGTAAGCTTACACGTAATTTATGTGTTTAGATTTATAGCTCAACTAGTACAAGACCAAGCAGGCTGTTACACAAAGATGCAACGACAGAACTGAGGTAACTCTGTCCTCATTATTGTGTATAGCTTTGGTTGGCTTACTTTTAAAATCTATTTTAAAATAGAAATTCTCTCTAAAACATACAGATAAAGATATAGTAATCTGTAATATAATAAAAAGACTTTGCTTTTTTTCCCTTTTCCTTTCAGATATCTTACTACACACAACAATGTCTTTTTGGAACCAGAAGGAAGCCAAAAGAAAAATTAAATTGAATTGAATGGGGGAATGAACTAGTAAGTTGTACAAAAATTCAAAATGGTTCTTCAGAATTTTCCACACTGCAAAAGAACTGAGATTTAATAGAAAATTCTTTCTCATATTTTTATTTTGACCATACTGTCAATTTCTATAGTAGAGGTGTGATTTTCTGTTGAAGGCTCAGAAAGGCTAGAAAAATATAATTGTTTCCTGTGGGACTTTTTCATAGCAAAATGTAGAATTTTTTATTGTCTGTTGGTTTCCATGTTTTTGAGGTTCTGTCTTATTTGACTTAATTGCCAGGAATGAAAGTCATGGGTTGGGAGGCTGGAAGACAGACACAGTTAACACTGCATTTCTATCTTTCATCTGAAGATCTGAAAGTATTCTTACAAACTATTATTACCTATTTATTTTATAGATAAATCTCACAATACTGCTTTGAAAAAGGGATGAATTTGGCAGAGGAAAATTGGGGCATAGAGAAGCCAAGTGACTTCACACATGAGAGGAAAATGGGCTGTAAGTACAGATTCTTATTTACTGCTCTGTTTGCTGCTGTAGAGCCATGTGTCTTCTGAAACTACATGTAGATTCATAAACAAAATATTGTGGGTTTTTTTTTTTCCTAGTCTGGCAGTGCAGAAACAAAAGGTTGCAACGGTAACCTTGTAATGAATGATACTGCATTTGCAGGTCCCTGAATTTAATATGTGAGGAAAGAGAAAAAAAGTGGACAAGAAAGGGAAAGGGATGAGGTCCTTTGTCAAATTAAGAAATGGGAGTTTTCTGTAAGATGTGGCAAGTTTCTGGTATGTCTGCACCTCTAGGAATTTGAGTGATTGTCAAAAAACAACAGGTTTGCAGCTCTTGACAAAAAAAGTCCCCTTTTTAACTGTGTAAGAGGCCAAAATAAGAGCTTTCCTCCAGTTTGTATGCCACTCATCACTAACCTGCAGGGAGCATTCTGGGGTGAGGACATCATAAACAGAGCTGTGTGGTCCTCAGTGCAGATTTTTTGGCCACAGGTATGTCAGTAACAGTCAGGGTTGTGCTTATTGCTGTGAAAACACCTATTTAGCAGGAACTGGACAGAAACCAGCAACTCATTTTGCCTTTACATTTCTGAGCAGTCAAAGCAACGCCTCCCAGCCATTACTGTTCTAGCCAGCTCTGTAAAAGTAATCTGGATGTGTAAATCTTTATATCTTATTTTCAGTCCCAGATATTTTGGTAGATTGGCAAGCTCTAATTAAGTATGTGAAGTGGGAACACTGCTGATCCTTTTCTTCATGAACACACAGAAGAAAAATTATTGTCTGTTCTAATTCCAGCAGGACCACAGATGCTTTTCTACTTTTACCCTGTTGTCTTTTGTTGTCTGTTTTTTTACCATAGCACTTGACTTTTGAATTCCTAAAGGTTGATGCTTCCTTTTGATGCCTAGACAGAACCCTTTTACTTACACAACCTATCTGTGACTTTGTAGTGAAAAATGGTTTTGTTAGGATATATTTTTGTCTTTTAATTTCCCTCAGTGAAGCCGCACATATACATATTTCTTCACTCTTTATTTTACTCCTTCCATTTTATTTCCTGATGCCTCTTTCTTCCTATTTTCAATGTTATTCTATTCCACAGTGGAGCAAGAGCCTCCATTTGCTTCTGCCCTATACTTTGCTTTCCTTTCCATCTATATTTCTCCTCAGTGTTCCTCATCCACGTTCTACTTCCTTTTCCAGATACTGTTCCTTTTTCATTGTCTTTTCTTGTAACTTTTTATTTTTCACTCTCTCCCTTTTGCTTCTTTTTATTCTGTTCCCTTTAGCTGATGTCTTCATTCACTGTTCCACCCTCATCCTTTCTTCCTTTCATCATGTCTAACAACCTTGAAGTTGACAGTTCTTTGTTCTTTCTTCCTCTTTGTTGTTTCTTTCCATTATCTCCTCTTTCATCACCCTTCTTGTTCTCCTTCTCTCTTCTCCTATTTGGTTCTATCTTTTCCATAGTCTGCATTGCTTGTGATCCTCTCACATTTCTGAGATGACTGTCTATACATTGCATCCTCATGTCAGGGGAGAAAACACTGTGTGTTGTGAAACCTTAGCATAGAATTTCTTGGCTGCTAAGACACAATGAGTAATTTTAAGTATCTTAAACTCTTTTATTTTTATTAAAGTCCTTGTAAGCTTTATCATGGCTTCAAAAGGAGCAGACCCGCACTAGCACTGGGTACTTCTGAAAATCACATTCAGAGCTCAATTTGTAGCTCCCAAATTGGTTCAAGAAGCAACATAAGCTCTGTGGGACAGGCATGGAGATAATTAACATTTCAGTGGATCTTCAGTGTACGGTTGTATGTTCAAGGCTAAACCTATATTTCAGTCCTCACAGATATACCTCCAAAAGCATGTGAAGTTAGACCTTTATAAATACCAAAGGCTCATAAAGATTTGTAAGCCAAAAAATAAAAAGTGAAATTTAGATTCACGTGTTAATTATTTCCCAGTGTTCAGCCTAACTAAAAAGAGTACTTAATCACACAAATTTAGTTTTAGCAAAAGTGCTAAATACTGCTTTTTCATATGTAAAACTACAGGTTGGAGACTGGAAAGAAGTTTAGAATGGAAGGATTTGTTGTTTCCACTTTCACTCTACAGTCTTTCTAGCCATGAGGGAATGATGCCAGGCTTATGGAGCTAGTCCAGGCATGAGACTAAAATAATTTTGGCTCAAAGGCTTCATGGAGTAACTTCAGTCTCTTCTGTCTCTGCTGAGAGCTTGCTCTGTCTCTCTCGCTGCCTCTAGAAATCCCCAGCAACTAAACTGGGGATGGCTGAGTGAATACCCTTCTCCTCAGGTAAAATTTAATTAAATCCCTGACTTTATGCATGTACAGTTTTTCTGTCCTTAGCTGCTGGTATTATCTGTATTGCATTCCTGCACTTTTTTTGAACTATGTGGGGGTGAGACAGAACATGGTATGCTTTTTAATTACACTGAAATCCATTTCCCTATAAGTCGTCTAAATGCATCATGCTGGCATTTAAAATATTGCTGTGCACTCGAATGCACAGATACACACAATGTGTTTAAGCTAATTATATTGCGTTAGAAAAAAAGAAAAATATTCCTGTGCCTTCAGTTACCACCTCTGCATGCTGCCAGCTCTGCTAGCAGTCAGGACTTCCCAGCTTCCCAGCAGCAAGTGCCATGACGTGCTGCCCGCTGTTCTCACATCTAGCACCAGCTTATACAGCCTAACACGCCAGTTGCCAAAGGCATGGTATGTGCCTAATGTGAACTAACTTCTGTGCAGTACCAGGGGGTGCTCCATTCGCAGAAGCTGCCAGGGGGAAGCTGTGAATCAGCTCTCTCCCTGGGCACCTTGCCCACGCTTTCTCTCCTGCCAGCATCGCCTGCCTTGGAGGCAGCACCGGCCAGCTGCAGATCCCCTCCCCGCAGCAAAGAGCACTTCCTGGCACCAGGGATGAATCAGTTCCAACATATGCAAATTCAAATGTTCATTTCCAAACACCTCAGCCTTTGAAAGAATGCTTCATTTTTATAGTGAAAGATTAACATAAAATGATCGAGGCATGGAGAAAAATGCAGGAGAAGAAAGCCTTAAGAGAATATCCCCAACAACTAGGAGCAAAGCCATGTGGAGTCTCTGTCTCCTAATAGAATCACAGAATTATAGAATCAGCTAGGTTGGAAAAGACCTTTAAGATCATTATGTCCAATCATTACCCCAGGACTGCCAAGTCCACCACTAAACAGTGTCACTAAGGGTCTCATCTACAAGGTTTTTGAACACTTCCAGAGATAGTGATTCCACCACTGCCATGGACAGCCTGTTCCAATGCCTAAGCACCCTTTTGGTGAGAAAACTTTTCCTAATATCCAGTCTAAACCTCCCCTGTCACAGCTTGAGGCCGTTACCTCTTGTCCTACCCCTTGTTAACTGGGAGACCATCCCCCACCTCACTACAACCTCCTTTCAGGTAGCTGTAGAGAGTGATAAGGTCCCCCATGAGCCTTCTCTTCTCCAGACTAAACCCCCTCAGGTCCCTCAACTGCTCCTCACAGGACTTTTGCTCCAGACCCTTCACCAGCTCCATTGACCTTCTCTGGACCCACTCCATCATCTCAATATTACTCTTGTAATAGGGGGCCCAGAACTGAACACAGGATTCGAGGTGCAGCCTCATCAGCGCTGAGTACAAGGGGATGATGACTGCCCTGGCCCTGAGAGCTACTCTGTTTCTGACACAAGCCAGGATGCTGCTGGCCTTCTTGGCTGTCTGGGATCGTGTTCAGAGACGTCAACCAGCACTCCCAGGTCTTTTCCTGACAAGCAGCTTTCCAGCCACTCTTCCCCACGCCTGTAGTGCTGGGATTGTTGTGGCCCAAGTAGTAGTAGTAATAATAATAATAATAATAATAATAATAATAATAATAATAATAAATACAAGGCTATTATAATAATGCTATGCTTGGGAAAGAAAATACACATGGGCTTTTTTCAGTAATTTTGAGTAGACACATTTGTTTCTGAAGAAGAATGTTCTGTTCCTGGGATTTCTGGTTGGTCTGTTAGTATGGGAACCACAAGCCCCTTGGAATATCTGCCACTCAGACACTGAACAGCAAGACTGGTCCCATCAGGATTAGCAAAACAGCCAGTGACATTTTTCTTGTTCCCAGTGTGTGAAAAGGGGTCCAAGAGGAGTACTTGAGGACAGTGGCACAGGTACAGTATTTTGGTTTTCTTCACCTTAAAAGCTTCCTTCTTAAGCGTGTATAACTGGCCTAACTTTTTATGATATAAGGCAAGTTTCAGCCAAAATCAAATTAAACTTAAGCCAAATGCTGAGTACTTTGAAAATGCAGTCTTTAAGGTAATGATTTTTTCTTCTGATAAGATTTCTGTAGCCTGTTGGTTGCATTGAATGACATAAAATTATCAATAGCATAAATCTTGAATTGTTGTCTCTATGTTGTTGCTTCTCCCATGCTCTGCTTGTACATCTGCTTCATTCATCTTCTCCCAGGTGAAGCAATTTCCAGTGGGTCTGGTGGGCACAAGAGTATGACCTTGAATCTGTCACTTCCTGAGAGTTTCCTGGAGGATGGGGATGACTTCAAAATCTATGAATCTGGAATACCCAAAATGGTCAGCACCTCCCCAAGAAACACTGGTAAAAGCTATCAGATTAGGACTGCTAAATGCAGAGGAAACAAATTAACAGTTTTCATATAGTCTGTGGCCTTAACAATCCAGGTTAACATTTGGATAAATGGAGCAAACTCTCAAGGGTTTTGCTTTCCCAGACAGATAAAGCAGAGTTACTACTTTCTATTTTGGGGGTGAAGAGTCAACAGCAAAAGAGTAAAATACTTCAGTTTTGTTTCATGAAAACAAGCAGCTTTTTTCCTCTAGGCCTAAAAACAGTTGTCAGAAGACCAAGTGGGGAAATGTGAAAATACTGAGTGTGAATTATATCAGACTGTGAGAGGCAGTCTGGTCTAGTAAGAAGGCTAATGAACAGTACAGCTAAGGGAAATCCAGTTTTGTTGCTGATTTTCTGAGTTTATAACCATCTTTGAAAACATTTCAGATTTGTTTTAATTGTTCCTGTGATTGACTTCAGATTATTGCTCCGTCAACCCTGACTATTAAGTATATTTAATCCACTGTTTACTTGAGCCCTAATTTACCAGTTACCTGCAATGTTAAGCAATACCTAATTAATACTGAAGGGAAAAATTCCTAGTGAAGGCTTAGTTATGAATCTGTCTGCCAGGAGGACAGGCTGGGCATGACCACAGCTATGCCCACCCATACAAGTACTCCATCCTACTGCCTTGAGCTAGTCTCAGATGGTAGCAGTGGGTAGACAAATCAGGCCTAATGAAGTAACACTTAGGAGGGTATAGTGTGTTTTGTATTCTTCCCAGCCCTCTGAGAACTACAAACATTAAACTGCAAGTTTGCTTTGCTGCAAGACATTGCAGGATGGTTATGGGCCTGGGGCATTTGACTTACAAGGCTGAGAGAGCTGGTTTGCTCATTCTTATGAAGAGCAGCCTAAGAAATTTGATTGCTGTCTACAAATGCCTAACACGATGGTGTGGTGAGGGCATAGCTAAAGTTTCATCAGAGCACAGCTGAAGAATAAGAGAAATGGGGACAAGATTCAGCATGGGAAAGCCCAATTTATTATAAATGACAAAAAAAAACCATCAGATTGGTCAAACACTGGAACGGGTTGTGGGAACTCTCAAAAATTGACTGAACAAGGTCCTGAGCAACCTGCGCCAACTGGATTTGGTCTGTGCAGGAATTGGATTAGGTAACATTTGGAAGGCCCTGCCTACATGATTTTATAATTAGTTAATACGTCTTAAAAACTGTACATGTCAGCATATTGTTTGGCCTCCTATTGGCAGTAAACATACAGGCTCATTTCCAGAAAGATCAAGCATTATCTTTCAACTTGATTTCAGTCCCTTCTTGATAGTTCAAGTTCAGCCATCAGTCAATTTCTTTGTATGGTTGTATGTATTTGAAATATTTATATATTTCTTTGTGTATGTTCAACAATTGAAAGTGATGACTTTGAAGACTAGCTTATGGAGCTAATGAAAGCTCAGAAATACTCAGCAAGGCAGATAAAGTAGATCACACCAAATGTCCTGACCAGTTAGAGGGACTGTCTGTCTGACATAACTCTCCCACTTTCTACTCCAGGCTTCCATCTGCCTTGTTCCAGAGTTCCTGTTCATCCCCCACGAATGTTGCAGCTGTCTGGGTAGCAGTAAAAGAAACAACGGAGCTTTTAGTATAGTATTCAATAACCTGAAATTGGTGCCATTTCACCCTAACCTGTCAGACTGTATGAGGCAGTTTGCACATTATGTGAACAAAGGAGACATTCCTTCAGTGAGGGCAGGAAGCTCAGATAAGACCATTAAAACTGTTCTAAGATAAACTGTTCTTTCTTGTGCTGGAATCTGAGATTGTATTGAACAGCACTTAAGTAATAATTCCACCTTCATAAGAACATTCCAAGGCATCATTAAGTAGAGCACTTGAAAACGAACTGTGCTTTTTATCATCATGGGATATGCTCTGGTGTCTTTTCTTACTTTGGCCCTTCTTACTTTCTCCTTATATTTAACAAAGGCAGAAAGCCCACACTTTTGTACAATTTCCCTTTCTGCATCTCCCCTAAGATCAGGCAGTACAAGCTTGGTTTATACTGTAAACATTTCATGAAAGAGCCACTTTAATTTCGCAGTCTAATAACTGCAGGAATAGTTTCCTAAGCAGCTGTGCAGATTGGTAGAGGTTGGAGGTTACAAACAGGGATAAAAGGCTGTGCAGCACAATGGTGCTGTGCAGCACAATGGTACTGTGTGACTGCATACTGCAGTGTAGAAAACAGCTTGCTTGCCCAGAAACACTTTGCTCACGGCTGGGAATGGAGGCAGGGATAGAAAGTGCTCATGCTCTATTATACATTGGGGCTCAGGCTCGCAAGCAGTGCAAAATTAGAAAAGCAGCCTTGAGTGAGAGGCTAACAACTCTGCCTTACATGATTTTTACAAGAAAAAGGTTTCCCTCTGATTTTTTTAAGCAATAAATTTCTTTTCCAAAATCACCTGTTGATTATGTGTGCTTATAGCCAAACAGCCCTGAGCATCTTTTTACTGCTCCGTACTCTGACTTCTAATTCACTAGGCTAGTGTTGATACAGAAACATTCCTACTAATTAGCTGCCTCCTGACAAGGACCACAGCTGAAATACAAATTCTCTGTTTTGATTAGCTCACAGGTGGTGATCATCATCTATACATGACATGTAAGAAGAGGACCTTATTAACCTTCTGGCATGAAGCAGGTATAAGCAGAATTCCACTCCCAGCATCCCTTCAAACAAAGGGAGAACCACTGATTTCAAGATGAACATAGGGTCACAGGAAAGTCAATTGCAAGACTCTGGACCTTGTTACCCTGCAAACTACATTTTACAGAAATGTCTCCCATATGTTGTCACTCCCCAGTGCTCATTGTTGTGGACTGTATCTCTTGCACAGAATGTAATCCAAAGGCAGATTCTTCAGAAATTATTTCTTACATTTACTTTATCTTTGGAAAGTATTTTCATTGGCATGAACCAAGAAAAAGTTTTCTTACCCTTAAATACAATCCCACTACCTTGAAATGTCTTTTAAAGTTTAGATGGTGTAAAACTATTTTTGAGATCCATTTGATTATATAAGACTTTATATGAAGACATAAAATATATTTGGCCTGTGATAACAATCACAAGACACATTGCTAATACATTGGTTAACATTCACAAGAATTTTTGCAAAATTTGGAGATATGTGGTCTTGAGATATTTACTAGTCGTCTATTTTTTAATCAGTAGCATTTACTCTGGGTTCACTAGAGTTAATACCAAACTTTGTAAAAATGGAATTAAAATCATGTAAACTATTGTTAAAACATTGTATTCTGGATACATATTTTGCATATAGACTAATAAGCAGATACCTTTCATATGCATTAAATATTACTTACTTATAATTTACAGAGGTTTGCTGTATTAAACTAAAATATAAACTCAAGCAGAAGTTAAATAATTTCCTTGCCAATATTTGACTAAATAATACTTTAAAAATACCTTTTTCTTCTAAAACAGGTTATGATAGGACTCTGTCTATGACAGTATCAGCTGGAAATGGCTTTTGTCAAGTGTGAGGAGTGCAAATTCTGCTCATGCATGCATGGAATTTGGCTATGTAACATTGTTTTCACTCAATTAAAAACATGCTGCTCAGGGAAAGCTTTTCACAGGTACAGAACATAATCTTAGACCCAAAGCCCGCTAAAGATGGCAGAAGGTTTTCCATTGATTTAAGAGGTCTTTGGATCAGGTCTCAGGAAAGACTTAGAAACACTGAAGGTCTTTTTCTGTAAATGGGAATGTTGAAGATTAAACCTTAACTGGCTTTAAAAATAATGAAATAAAATTCTTAATAATTCATTTTTTTTCAGATTGTTCACAGTGAAGTCACAACAGATGTATTGTGTATTATAATAAAAAGGCCCTTGCCCCTCCTCCCTTACACCTATACTTATGGAACATACTTACGCTTTCCTGACAGATGTTTCTTGATAAGTGCATCAGAGGAAAACAAATCACCACCTACAATGGTTCCTGGAGAGGCCTTGAGGAGAAACCCATAATCTATAATTTTTTTTTAATTATTCATTTCTTTTCATATCAATTTCTGCGATTTCCCTATTTTTTCTTAATTTGCTCATAACTGTTAATCATTGAGAACAAAAACAGTGATTTACCTCTGCAGTGTCCAGCATACCCACCATTTACAGCTTTTAAATTAAAATTTATTTGTGAAATGCACAGCAGTTAAAATAACAGATAGTGAATTCACACTGTTTTAAAGAATGACCTGGTATTTAAAAGAAAAGTATACAAATATTTGTAAGAAATGTTTTGCCTTTTTTTTTTTTATTTTTATATCTATTGTCTGATATCATGGCTATTTCATGGCTGAATTACAGATTCAGATCATATGGCCAAAAAAAATAAGTTATATGTTGTTTACCTATTAAATTCTGAATTCAGCATTCCATAGACTGCATTTCATAAGGTGCCATTTTGGTTCTTTGAGCTTCTATCAGTTTATACAAGCAAACAAAATCCCTAAACTCGTAGTTTTACAGGCAAAATGAGTAAGTTGTGATTTTCTACAATGTCTGGTTTAAAATGCTTTTTGCATGAATTATGTGCTCAAGAAAAGTGTCAGACTTAATGGCCTGGAAAAAAATAGTTCTCTACCTGAAAAAAAAAAGGAAAAAGAAAGAAATAAGAAAAAAAAGACTATGGCTTGGTTTTCTTATAAACTGTTTCTGTATGATTTTATTCCTTTCCTACTTAATATAGAAGTGCTCCAGTATCTAATCTCTTTGGAATAAATTATATTTATAGCTCTTTTAAGATGATCATATGCTTTCATAATGATACCCCCATTAATTTGCAGTCTGAAAATTTGGAAACTGGATTCTGTTCATCCTGTGTACTGTTAACTCTGAAGCCTGAAGATGGCTTTTTAAATATCACTCTGATTGACTACTTTATAGCTGAACATTTTAATGAAACTATGTAAATAGTATAATTTGGGGAATGGCGTCTTAACTATAATTTATTTAGATTTATATTTTTTAAGGGTCTCTCTTTTTTTTTTTACCACAGTCCAAAAAAATAATGGCTAACAACAGTAATATGCTTATACTGCAGTGCTCTTCTAGCTCTATTTTATTACAGAAAACAGATACTGCAGTACTGCAGATACAATGGAGCTGAGTGCAATGTAAGCACAGTCAAGCATACAAAAAATAATTAATGATGGCCAGTGTTAAAATGCTACTCAAAATCTATGGTTGTTTCACACAGTGTATACCAAATGAGCCCATGCTGAAAGAGCACAGTGTCGTTATCTGTGGAAGGAGAGAAATCAGCAGACTTTGAAGCAGTGGAAATTCTGTGTGTGTTAAGGTAGAAGAGCAGTTTTTACATGCAGATGAGCAAATGTAAATTCCACTTACTGGGAATACAAAAAATATTGTAAAAGAATATTATGATGAGGTGTTCATGAGGGATATGGGATATTTTAGAGATGTAGATACTAAAGTACCGCAAAAAATGTGTGCCACATAAAGTCCCAATAGCACTGAGATAAAAATAAAGGGGTGAACTTGACTGCATGGCAAAATCAGATGTTACTGTGCAGATACAAACACCAAGTAATCAAGTTAACAATTGGTCATTTTAAGAAACCAAACAATGCAAGGAATTTTATAACTTTGAAAGATTTAAATAAGGCAATCAAACATGAATGCTAACCCAAGAGAGCAGCTGAGGGCATCTGCCCAGATCATCACTGTTGTATCTTAGCATAACTCTGAAGGCAATGGAGTTATGCTAATTTACACCAACTGAGGATCCAGACAATCATATTAAGGACTTTGAGTGACAATGTAACTTTTATTTTGGGTTATATATTAAAGGTTTTGGCAAGTCTGACCAAACACAGAAAGTGCAAAATACTGCACTTTTAATCCCCTTTTAGCAACTGTATAGTTTATGCAACTTCCCACAGGGATTGCCTCAGCACTTGGGATATACCACAGCATCATGTTGCAGATCTTTGCGGATCTGGATGGAATGAAAAATTGGTTATGATCTGTTGATTTGAAGCAAAAATGATCAACATCACAATGGCAGTTTGCACAATAACCAAATTGTGCCAAAGACCCTTGAATTGAATACGAGCAAATGACAGGCTGAATGAGATTAATTATGCAGGACACATTCAATGACAAAGAAGTATGACCAAACCCAAGGAAGGCGGAGGCAAGTATACAAATGGAAAGACTCCAGGACAAGGAGGCCTTAGAGAGATTCGTTGGGGATAGTAACATAACTAAACATATTCATTGATAATTAATCACAATTAAGTGCTCCTCTCAGAATAGCTGCTTAGTGACTGCACAGAATGACACTGGAATGACTGACAAAAGAAAAGTTTTGAAAATTAAAATGAACTGCCACATAAACATTCAAACAGAAATATTTGGCGATTAGAGGGAGAGCTTAGGAGCTATGGGATGTATCTTCAAAATTGCCTATGTTGTTATTGCAGACACTGAATTCCACTTTCAAAGTTAGGCATATAGAAGTTGCAAGGATATAGATGCCCAGCACTTGCATTCTTTCTGAAAACAAATTTTAAACTTTTAAGTCATACAGGTTGTTTTGAAAAAGTTACTCTAATTCAGTGAATATTCACTGGAATTGAGACTATTTTGGGTGACAACTAAGTGGCAAATAGTTTTAAATACTGATTAAAACTCAAACAGTACAGCTATTAATAGCTTTTGTTTAAAATAGTTGAGTACATAAAAAAACCCATAAACTCTTTGGGTATTATATATGCCACTATGCAAATGAAGCCTCTAATCTAAGAGCATTTCATGGTATTTAAAACTTACTAAGGCCCTGATTCTGCAAGGCGCTTCATGCAAACAATGTTGTGCCTGCATGGAACATTTCACAGCATCAGAGGTACTGAAATGCAGATGGTTTTTAAGGAGCTTTTTAGAAAGCACATGCTTTTAAGGCTACCTCTCAATAACGAAAACAATGATGAAGGGTCTTATGTAAATGCAACTCAGTATTTTTCATTTTGGAGACAAAAGTTGACAAACTTAAGTGAGAAAAATGGAATGACTCAACCTTACTGGAGTCTGAATGAGTTATTCTAGCAGAAAAAAAGCCCAGCCACTTCCATATGTAAAACTTATTGCGACTACAGAGATGAGGTTGCTGCAGATGATGGGTTTCTATACAAAGGACATTATCATAACACCACACAACATGAGGTTGGAAATGCTAGGTATAACCTACAGTGCCCATTTGAGTATTGAGAAGTGCAGGAACAGAGCCCAAGGTGTTCTGTTCTGGCCAGGCATGCATGCTGCCATCAAAGATAAGGTATCCAAGTGGAAATCTGCAATAAATACAGGAAACAAAAATGCAAAAAAAAACCCACTGAAACCACATGAGATTCCTAATTTCACTTGGCCCAAGGACCTAGCTGAACAAACCGGGAAAGATTATTCCTTACAGGTGAACTAATATTGGGGATCTATATTCCTTGGTTTTGCTTTTAATAATTTAGACTCACACACTAACTTGCAATTTAATAACACATTAAAAACCACAGTTTGTTTTACCATAACATTGCAGATAAGTTAATAAAACACTATCATTTACAAATGGCTCATTCTAGTAATTTTTAACGCTACTCCAAATATATCACAGCTGGTCCTTGCAATCACATTTTCTATATAAAAATCAGCTAAAACATCAAGGAAATTAAAAAGGTGTCTTCAGATTTCAAAGAATTCATACTTAGCATCAAAGGAGTATTTCATTATAACACAAGATTACTTACTAGGCTCAACAACCTCAGTATTCAAGAAAGCTGTAATGACAACTTCTATCAAGATTCCCAGGCAGAAAAAACAAAAGAGGACACAAACAACATGGGTAAAAAACTGATAATAAGAATGGAAATGGTTATTTCTCTTGCAACAAAGAGTAATTTTCAGAGAGAAAAATGAGTGGAAACAATATAATGGGTCATAGTCTGACTGAGTTCTTATAGGAAGACAGAGTTTCGGCAGGAAAAGGGGAGGAAAGGGAAGGGAACGGAAGGGAAGGGAAAAGAAGGCAAGGCAAAATAGTCCTGTGCAGATGAAGCAACAAACGTACACCCAGGCACTGAAGAGCAGAAACACCTAAGTGGCAAAACAGGATGTAGATAGAGAAATCACTTCAGCAGCTAAACAGAACTCTGCAGAAATAAGTGGTTCAAGTACAAATGCTGACTGTATATTGGAAGAGCTATCAAGGTTTAAAGAGTATAGGTACAACCAATGTCCAAGAATAATCTGGTTACCTATGTAAAGAGAGAAATGTTTTTGTTGTGTTTATTAACGTATTCTATTAATTTACATTTCTTCATTTTAATTTTGTGTTTGGAGAAGACCTATTTTTTTTTTTGTTTTGCCAGATTACTAAAGTGAGGAGGAAAATAGTACTTTTTTCAGGTAATATTTTAGTGTATATATTAATCAGAATAAATACAACACAGGCATCTCCATTTCTGGAAGGATATCCCGTCTTCCCAGTTGCCAGTTCTTGCTGAGCAAATTGCAGTAAAATTACACCAATAAAAGTGATTAGAGCTTACAATGACACAGAAGATTTTCCCTAGAAGTATGAACTAAGGATATTCTTCTACCCAGAAAAAAACGTACTGCATGGAGTTGTTCTTTCTAGAGGAGTTGTTAACTGGGAGAACTTCAGAGAAATTAATTTTCCTATCTATCTGAAATGAAGACATTGCTAGGTTGACATATCTGGGAATGGGAAAACAAGGATAAAAGGAAGATGATGACCACCAGGAGGATGGAAATTAAAGCAGAGTGACATGGAAGAAGGAGGCACAGAAATTCCAACTCTTACTTCATTGTGGAGAATGTACAAAAATACACCAAGCTCCACATTTTGAATTAAGAAGAGATGCAGAAAGGAAGAGCTCTCAGGTTTCATTTTAGAGAGGAAAATGAGACTGTACTCCTCCCTGTAAGTACCACAGAGGAATACCAAATGATGTCCACCACAGAAAATAATGACATGGAATATCTACATAGAGACACAGGTGCTTTGCGATTGAAGGACTGGGTATATTACAATAGTATCAGATAAGTATCCAAACTTGTAGGCACCTGGTTGAACTGCAAGTCTTTCTGAGGTTCAACTTCTTTAATACAGGCACTAATGGGATTTTCTGGCAGAAAACTGATCCAAAGGAACAAAGGTAAATGTTGACAATCTGATAATAAGTTTTACAGTAGACTAAGCTAAGCCTTGGTTACCTATGACCTTCGAAAAATTATCATTATTTTTACATCAAAGTAGCACTAAGTATTAGTAAATTTGTCATTTTCAGGGAGTCTCTGGTACCCAAGTTCTCTGGTTTCCACATTGGCAGTACATTGAATAGAAAGGTTCTCAACTGGTATGCTGCATTTTGGCTGCGATTGATTTACTGATGAATAAAATGTATCCTTTTAAAAACAACAATTTATTTTAGGTTTTTAAAAAATTTATTTTAAATAAGATTTGAAGTGCTCCAAAATCTTGCTTTATTATAGTTTTTATTATTCTTCAATGGGATTAATTTTGAAGTAACTGTAACTGTTAGAATCACAGAATCAAGTAGATTGGAAAAGACCTTTAAGGTCATCAAGTCCATTTTGCTTTACACAAGTTCTATAACCAAAAATTTAATGCTGGAAAAGCTTGGATTCTTTCTAGACATTAAGTTCTTCAGAGACCCTTAAAGCTGCTGACCACTTTTCTTTTGCCAGCAGCAGTAACTGAGAATTAAAGCTGAAGAATTCTTCTGTTATCTGGAAATCATTGATCAGGCTGTGTAACTGTTTTGATCTGCAGTTAAACTATGAACAAAGACTCTCATGTTTCTACTTGGGCTTTGGGTGAAAGTAGAAAATTGTACAATCTGCATGGTAAATCTGAGCAAGAAGATTTACAGAAGAAAAATATGTATGACAAGGAATAAATATGCTGACCCTGGAACAATTTAATTGAAAGCTGCAACATTATTATTCTGGGAGCCAGGAAATGCGGTAGTAGAATCTATGGAGCCACAACTACCGAAAGGCCATAGAGTGAGCATAACCGTAAGCAAGATAAACTTTAACTTTCAGAGTCTTATATTAATTTATAAATTTTATCTGAATGATATAATTCATTAATATTGTTAATAGTGTCTGCTATTTAATATCTTAGTTGGTGCTTAAAAAGAATCAGTGTGTTAGTAAAACTCCAGTTAGGAAGCTGCATTATGCATAACTTGTTTGTTTTGTACACTTCAGGCAAAGGAAAAAATGGACTGGTAAAATGTGATATAAAGGCTTTATCAGCACATATGGGATAGTTGTTACATAAGTTATACATGGCTATGAAACCTTTCCAAGCTATGCAGCCCAGAAACACCAGTCCTATGCTGCACTATCAATTCTTCTGCTGCAGTGTCAATTTTTCTCTGTACCCCCATGCATTAAAAACATATTTGCTATAAATTTTACAAAGGTTAAAATCTTTATGATGACTGGAAGCAACTATGTGGAAAACCGGAACAAGGAATAAAAGATGAACAGATGAGAACAGTACAGATTGGTAGGGACAGGACAGAAGGGATCTCAGCTTCGTATATAGGCAAAAAAATGTGTATACTTTTCTCTCTACAGCCTGGGGCAGTAGCCAAGGTTACCGATTCTCACTGTCATTCTGCTGTCAGCAAATATGTCTGAAGCACACCAGCAATGTTCCCCACCTCCTGATGTCTGTCCATGTAGTGTTATACCTTCTACTGCTGCTTGCTACCACAGTAGTTTAGGTGTCCTGTACAGCAGATATCAAGTTCTTATGGTGGCTGTTGGCCTGACAGAGAGCCAGTAGAATCCCATGTTATGGAATTCCTGCTTCTTTTCAGCTTGCTCTTTTTAAAAGCAAGGAAATTATACTCCCAGACCTCACACACAGAAATGTAACAGATGTAAATGAAGTACTTCACAGTTTAAAAATTCCCAAATCAAAATCCCTTATGTAGCTTTGCTTTAGCTGTTTTGTACATATACTATATCATTTACATGATCATATCTTCCATCTTAAGCAGCGAACAAGAGCATAAATGAGAGCCATATAAAGGATGCTGCTATCCATAGGACTCCTACTTCCCTGCTTTCGAATATATGTGAGAAATGCAAAGATGTTTCATTTCTCTCTCTGTACCAACTTTATCAGGATGTAGAGATTAAGGACAATAAAAATATCAGTGTGATGGAGGAAGGAGATGGGCTGATTAGCCAATGAGTTTGACAGGGAGCAATATAAAAAAATTTATGAAGGAAAACCGGGCAGAGTAAATGATCCAAGTGGAAGCTGGGACTGATCAGAGTTTCAGAAGAGGATAAATGATAGTCCCATGGCTGTTCTGGAACACTGGACTCTCTCCTGATTTTTCTGTAGAGTTCACGCTTTTTCACAAAGCTCAGTCACTTGTGTAAGAGTGACTTCTGAATTCCCACAGCTCTAACCAAATTCAGTGGCTACTCTGGCATTGAACAAATACAGTATTCTCTGCAATCTTAAGAAATCTGACAAATGGAGTCCTAGAAGTCTCAAACTAAGCAGTCAAAATTATATGCTTAAGTTTTCTGGCTTTAAAATGGGGCTAACCATAACCCTGACTTAATTCAGGGTATAATTGCAGATGAAAATAAACTAATTCCTTTATAACCAAGATAAAGTGTTTAGTAAACACTCAGATGCAATGGAAGTAATAAATGCATGAGTGAACTAGTAGTTATATCTTGAGAGTACAGCTGAGAAAAGTGCAGTGAATGACAGACAGGGCCACACATGGGATAATGAGGAAAACAGAAGAAATTCATTAGCTGCTTATGCAGTGATTACTGCCTGCCCTGTGCAGTGAATTGCTTTGTTACCCTATGGAAATGTATCTGATCAGAAAATGAAGGACTGCCTTGTGATGAAAACGCAAAAGAGAGCTAAGTTAGCCTGCTTAAAATTTTGGCATTCACTAACTTCAATTCACTTAATGGAGTTTTTATGTGTTCAATAGATACTATGATAATTGCTAAATAAATAACTTATACTAAATGCTAAGTAAATAGTAGATGCTAAACCTAAAAACATAACTTTAAATATGACTGAATCTTGTTCTCTTTGCTTAGGCAAAACTTGAAATAGGTAAAGAGAATGGCATGAAACAGGAGCGGGGTCTCAAGTTTAAGTTAATTTTTTAAATTTCTTCCTGGACTCTATTAAGTAGGCTTGATTGCAGATGCTCGAGAAAGGCAGAGGAGATAGAGTAATTCAGGAATACCTTCCTAATGCAAGTGGAAATTTTATAAAAGGCTAGAGCAGCAAGCTATGTGCTTAAAGTATTATTCATGCTGCCCCAGGAGTCTTGTCTGTGTTTTGGTTATATAATTACATTTCCTTGCACATCTACCACTTGAACCATCCTGACCCAAAATCCAGGTCCAAATCTGCGTATCTCTGGGGTTACATGCCCATGTCTTACTCTGCTTATACTTACACGTTCTCCCTAATCTCATTTACATTCCCTCCCCCTGCATATCACAAAGCCTTCTAGCAGCATATACCAGCATGATCAAACCTGATTGATAGTTCCAAAACACTATTTTTGACTGGGTGGGCAATAAATTGTAAATTTTGTACGTACTTTTGCATCTAGTGACTAGAGTAGCTAAGACTAGAAAGCAATCTTACTTCAGCAGCTTTCTCATGCTTACTTTTGTTTCCCATGCTTTACATCGAGGTTTGATTTTTTATCAGGGTATGTACTGAACTCAAGAAATGCTATTTAAGTCACTCATGCATGGTAAAGCCAGAATACTGCATATCATGGCAGTATAAGCTATACGTTTATACTTTCCCTTCCAATTTTTTTCCTCATTACTTACAAACATCTTTCTGTGTTAACCATAGTACCAACTCAGGAGTACCACAATCTCATAGCACTAACACATACGGAGTTGCAGTTGAGCACACAGTGCAGGAAGACAGATCAAAGCTAAGCTTCATGATTCTCTGACTTTCATTGCTTATAACTGTCATTCCAAAAGAAATGAAATTAATTGTAAAGAATGCACTTTAAGTAGGGGAATAACTAAGTAAACACTAAAAACCAGTCAAATTAGAAAATTCATTAAGCTGGTAACAGTGATATGAACCTGGGGAAAATTATGCAAGCATTAGGGAAAAAGAAATCGTTTCCTCTTCCCTCCAATCTACATCTGAGAAACTACAGCCCTTTACTGGTTGTATAATCAGAAGTATTTCATCAGTCTGACAGCATGAGAATTCTCTGTTCTAACTAGCAAACTCAAAGTTCAGAGAAAAACTGAATAGGAATTCAAACTTTTAGGTGAAATTCCAGAAGTTCTGACTTTTGTCCATCCCTATCACCTGATGAAAACACAAAAGAAAAAACTACATCAACAGACTTATGTATAGAGCCAGCCTGTATGGAATTTCTAGAGACTTCAACACATGATGCAAGCAGGATCAGTCTCTTCTGCACCAGCTCTCCAGGCAGCATTTCTAATTTCTGATACAACTATACACAATTTGCAATCAAATAAATATTTATAAAGAAAGTATTTGTTCTATATATCTTACTTGAGTTCTTGTGAGCTTGTGGCCAGCATACTTCGGATGCTTTTGTCAGCCAAGGGACAGCCAGATAAACTGTAAGACATGGCAGGACATGTAAGTAAGTTAATCTTCTCAGTAAGTGAACACTCCCAAACAAACACAACATAAAAATTAAAAAGTAAAAGTTTATAATGCAGAAAAGCGATGGGGCAAGTGCTGTAATATTGAATTTTGTAATATAGTTAACCCTCTGAATATATTTAGGTATCAACATTACTTCCAAAATTACATACTGTAAATGGTCTTTTGCTTGTTTGTTTGTTTCTCTAGGAACTAGTACAATGTAACAAAAGATATTTGAGATTCCTGGGTTAACTACTTAAATGCTTAAGAATACTTTGGAAATTTTAGTAATCTATTTAAAAATAAAAGACGTTTATACAACACACAAATTAGCATGCTTTTAAGATCAACATATATTACTCAAAGGGTTAACACATAGTTCAACGTTTTACTTTGACAGCATTGTTGAGGTAAGCTGAAAACAATAAATTGAAAAGACAGAATCCACCATGAAAAAAATGAAGTCACACCTTCTATGTGAGGCGTAATTACCAGTCACATGACCACTCCCATCACACCCTGGTGTTGGACATCTGCCACCAAACAAAAACAAAAACAGCCAAAATAGTAAGTATGTTTAAAAAAAACTTTTAAAAGTTTCATTGTTTCCAGTTTAGCTGCAATGACTGCAAGGGGTTTTAAGCATCCTAATCGAAAAGCTGCAAAATGAACAGGTTTAAATGAAAATGGTGTCTCAATACAATATAGCATCATTAAGAACAAGCAAATACACATTAGCTTATCACTTTACTTAACTGGCAGTTTGAAACATTTATATGCTGCAAATGTTGCATGCTCATACTGCAAGGCGTATATGTACTCGTTTGTTTAAAATAAGACAAAGAGAGAAAGGTTAAAAGGAGAAAAATAATTTCACCTCACATTATGCTTACGTTATTAAATCCTTTTTGCTCTCTTTGCATTGAGGGTATTTGGGTTTAGGACTTGGGATAGTAACTTCACCAGGATACCTTCTTTCTTCAAGCGCCTCTTGGAAGGGATCCAAATCTTCTGGCTACAGGTAAATATATAAACATTAGTTTCAGCCAGATGAGGTTGCAACTTACACAAAATAATGCAAAGCAGAGTCATCAGATGTAATCACCTTCTTTATCTTATTCTGCCAGAGAAACTGAAATTATTTTATATTTTTTCTACAGCTGTACTATTTTGATTTAGAAGAATCAGTATTTTTTCCTAAAGACCTAATACAACATCTTATGCATCAAAAAACAATCTTAAATAACATTTTTAATGGTTTAGAACACCTCAAAGATGAAACAGGAGCAATCTTAACATCTACACACAGAATCTCAATCTGGGGCAAACCTCAGTGGATCTGTCTGAAAAAAACAGAATTATATAATTTGCAATTAACTTCACTGATGCATTCCAAAACTCAAAATCCTCTGTTTCAAGACTGAAGTGGCTGAATGCACTGATGTAGCCATTCCTGCAGATGGTGCTATAAACACCACAGCAGAAATAAAGAGTTCTTGCCCTGAAACAAACATGTTGGCTTACCTCAGATTTCCTTGATAGTGACAGATATCCTAACTTCAGTGAAATTAATAGCAAAGCTGTAATTAACAGCAAAGCTAGAATGCATTCAGTGTACCAAGTGAAAATGCCATTTTTCTATATGTTCCAAACTCGCTGAAAATAGTTTTGTTTAAATCAAAATTGGCAAGTGATGTGCTACACCCAAGCGATTAGCCTAATTTCCTGTTATAAACCAAGAAAAAACAGAGAATAAGCTCTAGAAGTCTCCAAAGAGCTAAACTATATTGAGTGCAGGATCGTAAACTGCACAGTGGATACGGGTTAAAACCTAATGAACAGAAGCAGTGACATAGAACCTTGCCAACAAGCCTCTTCAATGTCATGGCTATTCTAAGTTTTGAAAAGTAAAATAAATTCACTACTGTATTTTCTTTATTTTCCTCTTCTTTCTAAGGGTTTTGCTGTTGTCTTGGTATTATGAATTGAAAAGCAAAACTGATTTCTAAAATACTTTCTTTGTACTCTTAAAAGAAAGTATTTCAGTAATACAGGCCCTTTCACAAACAGAGCTATCAGTAGCATATAAGTAACCTCGAAGAAGATCAGCTGAAATAGTCAAAAGCTCATATTATACTCTGCTGCTTTTGTTTAAATTGATTTCTAAGTAATATATGCTTTTAAATAGTCAGCACATCATTTATGGTTTTCAAATGCAGGAGAATATCTTGCCTTGAGAGTTGATTAACCCAGTATTGCACAGTTATGTCAACTTGGTTATACAGAGAAATGTAATCTGGATATCGTGAAATGATTTTACTGCAGAAAATATTTGTTAACAAGATGATGTTGTTAGAAAACATGATTCACATTCATGGTTTAAATGTTGTCTTATGGAACTTAGTCACAGATCAGATGTGTGCCAGCATAGTATAGTCCTAAAGATTAACCAGCAAAAAGCTCTTTTTGTATAAACCTGCCATTTTAATCACATTTTAATGTTTTCTCTTTCCCTCCAATTTTCAGAAATGTAACAAATTACCAAAATCAGATTGCAACAAGAACTAATAGATGAAAAAGACATACATTAATCTCTTTGGAATCATCTTCATCTATCCTAGTGGGCTTCATTTTAGTGTAGTCCACTGGCAAGTCCCAACAGTCATTCTCATTCAGTTGGTAACACCGGTTATTCATCACAGCTTGCCGTTGCGGGGACATTGGCTCCAGTGGTGTCAAAATGGTACAGCAACCATCTCGCTGCCTCTGCTTGTTCATGCTCAGATCCAATGTCCCATTTTCATCGACTTCCATATCAGGATTCTGTCAAAACAAGAAAAATACTGTTAATTCAGCTTCACACTAGCAAACTGTTACCTCTTCTTCAATCTGACTGCCTAGCAGAATGATGAAAAGCTTTTCCATTCCTGTATAGATTGTAAGCATTGAGCCCCCTCCCACACATAGCATGATGCTGTTATACAACATTAATGCTGTTAAAGCAGATTTCTTCCTGAATGGCTAATCTCATGTTTGGGGGAAGAGGGGAGAGTCTTCATTACCCCTCCTGCCACTTGGCACACAGGTGAAAAATTTGGAATAAAAGGAGAAATCTTTAAAGATCTTTTCTTGTCATTGTACGTATGTTCTTGATTCGTTCTGTAACAGGTGAGTATCTATAAGTTAACATCTGCATAATTCTTGTTTCCAGTTCTGACAGCTCTCTGGGTGATGAGAGTAACAAAAACCAGATAGCATCAAACAGTCTTTGTTTCTTTGTTTATTTAAGTTTAACAGTCAATGCTTAAATAGATAATGGCAGAAAATTAAACTGTGAGGTAGAGTAGCAAAACAAGTCCTTTTGGGCACCATGTGCCAGTGAGGAAATGCATTTAGATTTTACAGTTCATTCCCTGCAGTTGTAAATGTTTTAACATTTCCTGTGTCTATCTTCATAATTAATAAATTGAGGTAGCAGAATAGTTGCAACAATAATTGCACCAATTCCTGCAGCAACTGAGGTACTATGAAAAACAGGGTGAATATGGGCTCTGACTTTTTCTTTCATAGAAACAAACAAGGGTTATCTGTTACATTAGACAAGGAGAAATAAGGTATCTTAGAATGAAGACAAATTTAAAAAACTAAGGAAAGATAAAATAAAAAAAGCCCACAGAGAATCTCACATCTTTTCAAAAATTAAAAGCTCCATGAGAACTTGGGTTTCAAAACCAATGTGAATGTGACTGACTCCTTGTATGTCTGGTGAATTTCTCCTCTTGAGTAACAACAGAGATGCAGGGAAGCACTGTGAATGTAACTCTCTCTTTCTGAATTACTGCCTTTTGTCAGAACATATTTCTAATTGTGGCTATCCTGCTAATTTAATTTAGAAAATGCTTGTTTATCTATCTTCTCAGATTCATTCATTCAGTCTCAAGATAAGGTGACACACTAAGAAAGAGGCCCATTCTGGTTTTGATACAGAAGGTATTTTTCATTTTGTTCCAGCTTTTTCCATTGTGTTGATATAGATAGAAACTGCAATTATTTACATGCCAGAAAGTACTAAGTAAATTAATATAATAAGCAGCATTTGAAAACAAAGTCACCATCTATTCTGGCTAAAATCATAGTTATTACTAATACCTAGTGCTATGGGTTTAGTTTGTTATGAATGATCTAGGGGCTTCACAGGATGAGAGGAAGATATGTAGAAGACATCTGTCTTTGTCTATATGTAGAAGAACAGAACATGTCTGCCAGCTCAAAAGCTCTTCTGTAAGCACAATAAAAATGCTTTCCTCTGCACTGCATCTGTCTACTTAGCCATCTAGTGGTCTTCTATAGGAAACACCGTACTGTTTGCTGGTGCATGTTAAACACTCATTTCTTAACAGCTGTCACAGTCAAAAATTAAAGTTTATAATAAAAACAATCTTTCGTGAATCATATAGTACACTGCTTTTTCTTAATATATGAAGCTTAACAACAAAAGTCAATATAGCCATTTCATAATATACTGAGTCTCTGTGAACATGCAGAACATTACTGACCCTGCACTATTGTTAAGCACATCTAAAGTCACCTGTACCAGAGGATTTGTTCATTCCAAATGTATTATGCAGTGACTTCAGAACTGTGATATTACAGGCAGGCAAGAAATTATAACATACAAGTAGCATAGATTTCTTTGTATTAGATCTTACAACCTTAGGTTCATTTGTGACTTTTCCAAATGAAAATGCATCGTTAAATCTTAATCCTTTCACAAAATGCATGAATCAGGCTGTGTTTAGCCAAAAAAATCAGTAGTACTATTAATACCACTTAAGCAATCCAAACATCTTTTATAATTACAGATCTCACTAGTAAGAGACAAATTAAAAAAAGGAGTACATGCTACCAGCATCATCAGTTTACAAACCAATCGGGATTTACAGAGACAGTTGTGACCAATTTGCATCTTTCTTTTTTTTTTCCCTTTCCTTCTCCCTGCTTTAGCAGAGCTACCAGATTATGGTAATTTTGAGAAAAAGAGGGAAAAAAAAAGGCAATATGTACTAAAGCTATTCTTCTATCTATCAGGGCCACACAGCAAGTGCAGTAAAGAGAAATCTTCATCAACAAACAGAATTACTAATTTTTACCCTTGCACAGAGATCCTGAGGCTTAGTGGAGAGGTTCTGAGGCATCTCCCTGCAGCGAGTGGAAAGATTCAGAATAGCAGTAGCAGCCATGTGCGCTGCCTCCATGTCATGAGTATAGTCAAAGCTGCTCTTGCTGCAGGTACTGCTGGCACTGCTGCCTCCACCACAACTCATATTGCTGCTGCTGCTAGGGGCATAACTGCTTGTTGTGCTGCTGGTTGGACTTGAATTCTTACAGTAGCGTTTAGCTGTGGGAAGAAATATGACAAGGATGACTCAAAAGAACAAGCATTCTGCATAAGTGAAGAGAAAAAAAAATGCTGGAGGTGAAATTTATAATGAGCAACAGTAACTGATGCCAAAAAAAAAAGCCCGCAATAGGAATGATGGCTGTATTTCTTGATTTCTGTCTGTGACTTTTATATGCTACATATGTGAGTTTGTATGAAATAACCTCCTGTAAAAACCTGTATGATGTGATCATGAATCATTCTGACAAACAGTCTGGATTTAGGTAACAACCAAAACACAGAAACACTGCTTTTACCCTGCATATATAGTCAGACAGAAGGTAGGATCTGCTTGGCTTATTCATTTTATCAATGAGGGGCAACATAGCACTATGGGACCTTTTCTTATTTACATGAGCAAACTGTAGATTTAAGGCCTAGATTCCCCAGGTCTGCTGGAGATCAAACCCACTGTAAGACTGACAGGCATGGTATTTGAGCCACAGTGCTACCCATATGTCCTCAATCACCCCATGTTTCCTAAAAGGTTTCTTCTTCCTGCATCACAGGCAAATATTACAACACTGGCCATCAGAAAGGAGAGAAACATAATGGAAGAAGAAAGGTGATAGCCACGTGAGTTTTACCATGGCTTGCACAAAGGCAGAAACAGTGGCTGTATAAATGGAAACAGATATAAATGAAATGTCCCAACTTCAAACAACCTGACCACCCTCAACTTTTCACAAAAAAAGCAAGGACCAAAGACACCCATTCCTGCCCACTCCAAAGACAGCGGCACTTAGCTGCACTCTGACTGACAGAAGCCACAAGCAGTCACAGAAGAGCCAAGGCACTGACAAAGATCATATTCGAGCCTATCTAAACACAACACAGCACTGTTACTGCTTCTAAGAAATGCTTCTTGCAGCCAAAGGTATTGCAGTAATAATGGAAAACAGCCCTATTAGCCCACTTATTTCTCCAACCCTCTTCCCAAATAAATGGTTTTAAAAGTGTTCATATAAAGTGCAGGAAAGTGAGCTCATCTCCTAAATCTAAAAGTTTATGTATTTTCATAAAAAAAAAAAGTCAAGGTCAGAGGATACATACATGCATATTACAGCGACTACTTGCCCTTCAGATGGAAATGCATACTTCAGAGATCATACCTTATAGTACAGTATAACAATAACCAACTAGCATGCTGATTAGAGAGCTATACAAAAAAGGTCAGGCCCTATCTAGAGCTCTTCCATGATAGGCTCCATTTAAATGCCAGACTCTTTAGGTGTATTTGTCTGAGCAGACATACATATAATAATCTGCTCCCATAAGCACAGCCCATTTGTGAAAGAAAGGCTGCTTTGGTAAGCAGGCAAGGTTCAAAAGAAGAATCTTAAAGCAAAATATCTCTGCTAGAGTTTATGTCATCCCCTTTTCTCTAAAAAAAAAAAAAAAGAAAAAATCATGGTGTTATTTTTACTGCAAAGGAAATAGTGTTTCATTTATTTCATAACAGATGGAGTTTTCTCAGGAAAGCTACATAATGCACAGGGTGTGATCTTTTTTAAGTGAAGTGAATGTTAAACATTCATCACATTTCTTTGTTTTGAACACACAGTAGCACTACTGTAGCAGAGTATCCACTAATAAAATTGTGAACTATTTCTTAAGAGTTTCATTATTAATATAGAAGTTAGTGGTAGTCATTGAAAATTCAGCATTTATCCATTGTTACTTTGTAACAGTATCCAAGACACACAAGAATTTTCCTATACTAAAAGAAAGGAATAGCTGAATAATTCAGTTTTGACTACGTTAGCACAGCAAGCACCCTGTACCACTGAACTTGTCAAATTAGAAATGTCTTTCAAAATTCATATGAACAAATAAGACTTCTGTCACTTGCAAAAAAAATGTTAGTCTTGTTATAGCAGGTCACATTTAGACAGACATGAGACATACTACATGAGAAATTATATATTTATGAGAATGTGTGCTAAAGAAAGGGAGGGAAAGCAGCAGCTATATACATAGGACTACCCATCAGAAACTCATGCAGGCTCTGATATGGACTCCTCTGTGGCCTTGGTCAAGCTATATTATCCCTCAAATTCACTTTCCCTATAAATAGAAAGTTGCTTCTAAAATTTGGTTGTGCTGTGATTCGCTTGCAAAACACTTTGAAGATATAAAGCACTTTATATGCAATTATTAGCTGTAAGATTACCAATAAATTAGGCAAAACATACTTAGACAGAAATGGCCATGGTTATTTTAACTCTACTGTAGCTGTACATTTTTAGATGAGACACATAACCCAGCCTGTTTATTTCACATTAGCTTTTCATGAGAAACAAAGATCACCAATTTATAATTAATTAAATCAGGTTGATCTCTAACAAAGGGAAAGCTGCACTGTTTCAATACTAGATGATTCTGCTTGATACATCACCTAAAAATGTGGCACCAGGTTTTGGAAACTCTGCTGCCCACCTACACTTTGTGATCAGGAATGAAACCAAAAGTGGACAACACCTTTTCTCATTAAATAACAGACACAGGTCTAACCAGCTGCATACTCAAACTGGCTTCCCATAAGGTATGCCTTGGGCCTGATTACAAAGAACCTCTCAAAGTCTACACGCTCCTCTTGGTAATTAACAATGGAGGAGTGGGAGAAATCCAAGCAGTGCAAAGGACCAAAGAAATATACTTGGAGTGGGATTAAATTCTGCCAGGCACCCTTATCCCCAGTATTGCCTAAACACTGAATGTGTCATGTAAATTGCAGTTTTAACACTTCTGACTTGCACAATAAGAGATGCATCTCATCTAACTTCAGATATCTGACCTAGTCATTACAGGCTTCCTGCATAGGCAGTGAAAGAAACATAGGAACTTTCAGGCAATGATTCACATGACCAGTATTAAGTAATCCAGGAGGAAACTGACTAAATCAGAGAAATTTCTATCTTTCTCCTTGGATCTGAAAGGATTGATGAGCTTAGATGTAGGTGCTGACAATAATAGAATTCTATGTATGGTCAGATGAATCCCACTCCTAACATTTTCTCAGTGTTTTGATGGAAGAAGCTAGTAATACTGGTGGAGTGAGAGCTGTTCCCTACATCACCTGAGCAACTGAAAGTGTTGCTGTCTCTGCTTGCTGTGACCAGCCGTTCTTATCTCTACTGCTGTATGCCATAAGCCCAACATCCAATACACCATGAAACTAGTTTCAAAGGAAAAATAAGCCCACAAACACAAGATTTATCGAGAATTATCAGAGCATCCTACCCCACCACACAAAATACCCATCTTCTGTTTTGTTTTTACTAAAGCTTACTGTTAAAAAAAATCAAGAAAACAATCCAAAGGAGCTATTTATGTTCATCTCACTCACAACCAAACACTTATTGAACATATAATCCATTTCTGTGATGACTAAAATACAGTGCTAGCTTACAATTAAAAAAGTACTGACACATGAAGTTGTTGATTTTTCATATCCATAGACTGTTTCATATAGTTAGAAAAAACTAAAGTGCTGTTTACTTTCAAGTTTACCTAAAACCTTAGGCTTATTTTCAGGTTTTTCAGGATAACTTTTCAGAACTGAATCTGCTTTCATATAAACATATTTCCTGACATACATAATAGGTACGCACTCTGTACCTCCATAAGGCCTCTAGTAGCAATAATTAATAACTGTTTTTGCACAAAAATATGAAATCACCTGAAAATATTGCAAAGTTTCTTGAGGAAAAGTGGTTCCTTTAATTGAAGAGCCTCTTTCTGAAATTTCCTTTATATTCATTTATGTTAACTGTCAGCAAAACCCTTGTTCCACTGAAAGTCAGTGCCAAAGCTCTGACTGATTTCAGTGTGCCCAGGATCTCACTTCATCATTCTATGAATTTAGCTGATTTTCCTGAGGAATTTTGAAACCCTTTGCCAACTGAAGCCAAATACGATGGAGTGTTTTCAGAATTCTCAAAGATGTGAAAACTAAAGGTTTCATGAAAATCAAAACAAAGTATAAAGAGAAACTCAAACTAGGTTGTGTCTCTGGGATTATGTAGGCATGTCTGTCTGGACAAAACAGCTCATACATCACCTGGAACCAGGTATAGCATGTCCTACCTCCTGCAGAGGCAGGGCTATGGAGAAAATCCATAGGGATTTAGTCTTCATTTGGCAAACAACCTGTTCCAGCTATAATGGCCTTCAGCGGTTCCTGGTACACAAGAACCACATACGCTTGCTGCAGTCTATTATATTGTATTATGAATCACATGTAGACAGTGCCCCTCAGTCCTCTCTGGCTCACAGTACTGAACAATGAAGCAACCTAGCCCCAGTCTTATCTCCAAGTAAAGTTCCTATTTGTATCAAAGGGAAGTGAATGTATATACAGACAGTGACCCACACCACCCTAACCTTTCAGTATTGAAGGCCACTGTTAAACATGTGTTTAAAGTTACATGTATTTTCAAGTTCTTGCATTTGGGGAAAAAAATTGAGGTTTTAATTATTTGCTGAAAAGGCAATTTAAATGAGAAAAATATGTATCAATTGTTTAAACATCAGTAATTTAACCTGAAAATACACGCCCACAGGATCCCCAGCTATACTCTGATCCTTTCTGCAAGAGTAGACAGCGCATATACACAACAGTATATGAGATATTGACATATTGAGTATAATGAGATATTAACAACAGTTAATATCTCCTTTACCTTATATAAATGTACTCTCATTAGCTTACTAAACACAGTTAGATCTAGTGCTTTAGCTTCAATAATGTTCAAGCCCTTATTCTGATACAAGTCAAACAAGATGAGTTTATGAGAAAAGAAAAAAAGGCACTTTTACAGAAAAACATGTTGCCTTTCACAGCCTTTCTCCTTTCCACTCTAGTGCAAGAACATGCCTGTTGATTCTATGTTAAAGCAAAATATCAGAAATATGAAGGCAAGAGTTATATCAATTTTCCTTTTCTCCACTTACCTACTTTTGAATGTCAGAGTCTATGTTCAGGCAACAACATAAATTGTTCTAAAAAGGAGATTTATTTCTGTTTTCTAAACAAAAATCCGACACCTGCCTTAAATTTCCTATAGTAGTCAGTGAGTGGTATCAAATATTTTAACAAAAAAATAAACCATTAACACTCAGAAAAAGAAAAAAAAAGAAAGAATAGAATAGATAAAGGCACAGTTTGGTTTTATATCTATATATATATATAAACACACATATAATATATACATACACATATAATTGTATTGCTCTGAAAATTACTCATATCTTCAAAAGCTAGACTCCAAATCCTCATTCTTTATCCTGTAGCTCATTTCTGTCCCCTAATAAAAATCCTCTTGCCTGACAGACCACATCTATTGACCACTGAACTGAAGCCACTTTCAGTGTACTCTTAAACATGTTACTTATGTTAGGTTTTCCATAGAATTGTTACTTATGTTAGATTTTCCATAGAATTCATCAGATGAATTCATGAGGACAAACTGAGAAGAAGTGCCTCATTAAGTAAGTAGCAGGGATTTCTGAAGTGCAATGACATCCAGGTTTTCTACTTCTGTATCCCCACTGAGCAAGTATGCTATCTTTATAGGTTACCTGAACTACTGTATGGAAGCAAGAATCCTAATGTAACCCTTGAGGCCAGGTCTCCCAGACAGCAACATAATGACTAGCACTATTACTTAGCTTTTATTGCGATCTCAACACATCCCAGGAGCTTAATAGCTGGAGATGTTCTTTTGCCAGCACAACAAACCTAAAGCAAGTACCAGATAAAACAGTGCTCTTTAAAAAGGCCTTTAAAATAACTAACACATGACAGCATTCCTCATAATACTAAATGAACATGAAAACATGTCTTATTTGTATGATGTTTACATATACAACAACATGATTAACTGCAAACTTGTCTCTCATGTATAAGAGTGTGCACCTCCTACCATCATATCCTTTGGGGGATATATCCCTGGATTGCACCTTGGGAGCTATGGCTCTCTTGCCATAGGCATGGTTGTCATAACTGTTATATTCAAACGTAGTCTTAGAGTATTTCTCTAGTTCCTTGGCCAAGTTGGAGCGGGGTGTAGTGGTGGGGACATTGTTTCTGTAGCCATACTGAGGGATCTCCAATTGCTTAACAAAGCACATGGGCCTAGAAATTAAAGATATGTAAAGTTTGTTAGATGCAGTTCAGTTTACTGTGTCTGTGCATAATTTTTAGTTCAGATTAGAAAATCTTAGTTATTTCTTGTACTCAAGAGATAGCAATATATTTTTGCATTTGCTTAGTTTGGTTATTTTCAGCAGACAAACAGTATATATTTTCTTGAACAAAGCCTAAACAAAATTAATTCTAATACCACTAAATGTATCTTGTAGCTACAAGTATTTTAAAATTCTGTTTTAAAATACTTCAGGGTTTCCCTTTCCCCATGTAATTGCATCACATAGCAAAAATTTTTCTCTTTTGGGAAGGGCAAGTAGTCTGACAGAAGTTTTGACAAATTTATTTAAATGTCAAAAATAAAAAATAGCACTGGAAGCTCAACTTAATTAATGGAGTTTCCTCTGAATTTCTTTCAATAGAAGTGTATATTGTTTTTCTGTGTGCTTTCCAAAGGAGCTAGACCTGTTTCATCCCTTAATATACAAAGCCATGTTCATCTTGAGAAATATAGAGGAGAGTCTCACAATCTCTGCTAACTTTGAGCTGTTGCCTTGCAGGTCCTGCTCACCCTTAAATGCAAGGTTCTGGCAGGAACTGTGGTTTCTGATACACAGGTACACATCTCAAGGAAGGTCCTGTGAATGAATACAGAATAAAACTATCAGCTAAATTCTCTTTGGTTGGAGGACAGTTAGGAACAGCCCTGACTGATCTCATTTGGTCATTGTTAAATCTTGGTGAAAGAATGATGTAATGAACTTCATTGTCACGCGCTCTTCTGCAGGTGGCCACAGAAGTAATCAGCTTTCAAAGCAGGTAAATGATGGTCAGAGTCTCCAAACCTTACCTACCTAAGAAGGTGTTATATGACTGGGTCATAGGCAGCAACTGCTACACAGTGCTGCAAGTCTACCTACTGTGTTTAGCAGGAGGCAAAGATGACAAACAGAACACCTGAGATGCTTCTGCTGGAATCAAGAATCATACAATCAAGCCTTTTTTTTTTTTTTTTCTTTATTTTTTTTCCTTACTGCATTTATAACCAGAAGAAATGGAAGGAACATTCTTAGGAACATAAATTCAGTCAAGACCAGAAGTATCATCATGCTGACTGACAAAATGGAATATGATAAATAGTAAGAAATTGGTTTTGAATATTATATGATGTTTTTCTGAATTAATTCATTTTCATAGAATTTATTCAGGATATTTATGTGAAGATCACCCAAGAAATTATATTAGTCATACTATTCCCTTTGATTTATGTATGCTTATTCCTTTAGACACTTCTTCCTCACAGAATACAGTGGGTTTATTTATACAATGAGCTGATATGAATAAGATTTTGATCCTCAAGGTATATTTAGCTAAAAAATTCAATTCAGACCTTGTACATTCAATGCAAAATTTCTGTGGAACATAAGTCCTATGAATTTGATCCATTTTTAAGTAAGAAATTTTAAATGCAGGTGGGATGGAAACTGGATGAAGACAAATATTCAAGATTTACTCTTAGAACATCTCTCTCTGCCTATCAGCTGCCTGCATGCAAATACTGTAAACAGCTCCAAGTTCTTAAATACATCAATGACTTAAAGGTAAGAGGGAAGCAGAAGACAAGATGAAAGCATTGAATTGCCTATAAAATCTGAAACACAGGGCCAGCTCACAACCAAAGTTGCAATTCAGCTCAACTTCTTAGGAAGCTTGCCAGCAACCTGGATGCTGCTTTTGAGCAGTTGCCACCTTTGTATGGCCTCTGATGAGCAATGGAAAAAGCCACTGCATTTTTGATCTTTTTTCATCAAGTGAGAAATTGTGTTATTCCCTTAAAGGGTGGTTGTGTGTTTTTTTTTTTTTTATTAATAGGATTTGAAGAACCCTTCTCTAAGTGAACTGTCTGGGATGCTCTATGAAAAATTGCATGATCTGAATTAGGAGCAGTCAAGATGATGCCTATCAAAAACAATGCGAGGAAGGAAAAGAGTCAACAGGCACAACAAAAAATCTTCTAGAGATGTGAACCATAATTCTGTGTTCTTAGCTTTATGGAAAGACTGGGTTTTGAAAAGATCATCAAGATTGATGAAGTTTTAAGAGAATATTCAAAGAATGATGTTGATTATACAGTAGGAAAGTTTCATTTTAAGCAGCCCTATCAGATTTTAAATCTGTCAGACAGCTAAATACTAAGAAACCTATGAGATAAGTAGGAAATTCTGGGAACTAAAGCTGCAGCACTTCCTCCACGCTCTTCGAGGCAGCTGGGAGGGATGTACCTATCCCAGCCTACAGATATCACAGTATCCATGGAGAAATTCTGCAGCTCTTGGGGCATCATCAGCATAAGGCTGGTACAATCATGCAGAAGTCTAGTTCCTTTACATGTATCCGTCACACTTCAGCTCCTTAGTACTTTTTCCACCCACGTATCTCAAAAGAGACAATAGCACAAAGCTGGGTACAGCTCTGGATAACTGCAGAATCACATACAGATGAAGATAAGGCATATAATTATGTCTAATTGGTTTAAGGTCCTTCTTGTATGAAAATTTAGGACATTTTTTTTCTCTCTTTCTGTCTTTCCTGGTAGTAATGGGGGAATAAAGACCTAAGCCTGACCTTATTTCATAATCTAAGCTATACCTGGAATTTTTCCAAGTACCCCGCCAAAAGGTGTGCTACCAGTTTGGTAATGCAAATAGGGCTTCTGGTTTAATTTAAACTGATATTTACTAGTAAAAGCCTGCTGAAAAAACCAAGACTTACCGGTAAATATTAGTTTATTCCCAAAAGATACCAACTTTTTTCACATTGTTCTTAGACTTTGCACTCCAGAAGTCATCTTTACACCAAACAATGCCTAAGACAAAAATGAGCTTTTCAGCTTTACATGTATTTGCCAAAATAATTACCAACCCTCCCCCATGTAAATTGAGTGGGAAATATACACTGTGAGTATTGGATCCAGAAGCCCTAATTCTACCTCTTCTTTAAAGGAGATATATATGTATATACAACGTATGTAAATATAAATTCTCAGATTAGGTGAATGTGTGATGAATTCTGCATAATAATAAGTATTATAGTGATTTCTAATACCTTAAAACCCGATCTGATGCCTGGTTTGATTTTGACACATCACAGTTCTGATGCTTCTCTTGAGCTTTAGCCAGTTTCTCTGCTGCAGCAATAGGACATCCAGAGAGGCTGCAATTACAGAAAGGAAATTTAATTGTCTTGTCCTGAGTAGTTTCACATTATAGCATTGATCCAATTACTCCTTCTCCTTAGCCAGCATCAGGAAGAATCTGAAGGAAAAGTGTTTCCAATAGTTTTTTTGTCATATATATATTCTCTAGAATAGACTTTCTTCCTTCTGCTTTCAAAGTTACATGGTATATCTTGTATCTGCTCTTCTTCTCTGACTACATGGGTAGATTATTCCTGGATGTCAGCCAGCAAATATGCCAGTAGGGGAGGAGAATACAAACTGAAATCTACTGTGCAGCTCTGCTTGTGGACTTCTGACCTTTATGCATCTGCAAATGTTGCCAACAAAATGGCTCCTGAAGACAATTAAATGACAACGCCACATAGGCCAAATCTTGCACTGCTTCATAATTCATTCAGGTCCATTAACACTAATCTTTTTTTCTAGGTACAAAATGAGTGCAAATTTTGGCCTTGAGTCTCTACATCTCAACTGTGTTATATTTTGTGTTTTCATGAATTTCAGCCCCTAAAGTACGTTTTCTAGAGTAGATGATGTAATGTGAAAAGAACTTCTGCACTTGAATTGAAATTCAATTAGATTTGCAAATGATTAATTTTTACTGAAGTGATAATAATAAGCCTGATTCTTCTGGAAAAGATTTAGAACAGGGAAAAATAAATATATTGATGCCAGCAGATGGTGCTCTTAGTGAAGCTGTAAAAAGCTGGGACCTGACAATGGAGGGGTCCTTTCCTTGTCATAGTCTACTGCATGCTTATGTGATCGCAGCTCTCTGTGTTCTCCGCAGGAAAAGAAATTCAAATGAAAGGCAAAGCAGTGCATTCCCAGATGTTCCCTCCTCTACAGGAAATAAGGAGGGAAAAAAAATTAATGAAAAAAAAGTGAAGCAGAGCAAAATGCCCCAAAAGCTGCAGAAAGAGGCGAGCACAAACTGCAAACTGCTCCCCCTAGCCCTCCCTCCTTGCCCTAGTTCTGCAGAGGGGTGAGGAGGGGTCTGTGCGGTTTTGGAGTCAAGCCAGAGGGCAGCTGCACTCCGCTAACATGCTGTTATTCAGACACCTAGTAGATACTCAACCAGAAGTGAATGCTGCTTCAAGCAGCAGTAATTCCTGTGAAGCCTTCTCAGAGGTTTTTGCTGCATCTACTGGCAGCATCACCGCAGAGAAGAAAGGGGTACCAGAGTTTATTGCGGGTGATTTGGTACCCACAAGAGTCTTCTGGGAGACATGTAGTTAATATGAGGGGATCTAGCAATTCAGAGCTTGAAAAGACTGAATGTCAAGTGCCTATGTAGTCCCTTAAGCCTTCATGCCGCAATTAACAGTAAAAAGGAATTCTATAATGAGAACCCTGCATGGTTCCTTTTACCACCTTATCCCCACTTCCTGGATTTTTGAAAATTGTAAAGAAATAAGCAAGATCTTGTTGTTCTGTGTGAAAATCATATACTAAAAACTATAGGATAATTTTGAAAATTTCATTATTTGTTTGGAAGAATTTAATAAGTAATAATATCCTTTCTATAAGACTCTATTACTAATTTTCAAAAATTATAGACTTGATCTTCATTTGTTAGGCTACAATATTTACATCTAAGATTCCTGATTTCTCATTTTTAAATTTAATGAGACATTTCCATAAAAAAAAAAATTCTCTTTCAGTTTTCGCTGGATAAGGACTTTGAGATGGGGACTATGGTCAGTAAGAAACCTAACTCTTCTAATGCCTGTGTATGTAAAATGATGTTTCTCACATATTAATAAAAAAAATCATTTTAAGGAGTGGATTTTTTTTTTTTTTCTGAAATAATCCCTGAAGACAATGAAATGTGAAAACGAGAACTCTGCCGAAGTCCTGATGCACTGGCAGACTCTTCTTTCTCCTTGTGACATTCTCATAAGAAGTTGTACCATTTGTTTTGTACCACTGCTTTTCAGCTAATATCAAAACAAAAAGGGAAAAAAATCCACCCAAAAAGCTAAAGAGGCTTAAAATGTCTTCTGTGGAATTCAATTCATCCATACTGAAGCAAGCGCACACTCCTCCTCCTCAGAAAATACATGAATAAATGTTACTCTTTAAAATGGATAAAGCACACGAAGCACCATCTGTCAATCTTCAGAACAAAACAACGAAACACACACTCACACCCCCCCCGCCAGTGGACTGCTAGAAGGGCTGCAGTTTGGAGGCACTGTTCCCTCTAGATTGGTGTCCAGCGATGGCATCCTTACCTTCTGTGGGAATTCCTGTTGCTATTTACGTGGCCCCGGCCTGTGCAGCCTGGTGTAGGACACTTAAGAACATTTTCATGCATGGCAAGAACTTGACAAGGAGAGTAAGAGAAAACAGCAGAGTATGAAAACAAGAAAAAAAAAATCAAAATCCCAGTATATATGAAACCATTTTAAAACAAAGCAGGATTCATTAACAACCAGCATTCCTCAAAATACACATGACACACATAGCCAATAAAGTCTGATGAGAGAAGTAGTATTGTGACCCTATGCTAATTAACACAGGGCAACAGTGAAAGTTATGAAGGTTATAGAATCTATAAACAAATGCATCTCTGGTGCTATAGTGAAGCAGATGACTTCCAACATCTTCTTCATATAAAAACACTGAGCAAAGATCAGCTCGACAGTAAAAGGCGAGCTAGCAAATGTCCAATACAAAATTATGGCATAAAAAATTCTTTCAGGAAATGTAAGCATTCATAATACATAGCTTTATACATACAATATCGAACTCAAGAGCTGAAAATACACTCTCAAGTTATACTGATAGAACACTGAATTATTTGAAACAAACCTCAATAAAAGCCTCAACAGAATTTATCCCTAACTATATGACAGCCCAATTGAGTTATGGGCTAGTTCTGCCAGCTTCCACACAGATATATCCTTCATACATTTATGACAAGCAAAACTGGTCCTTCAACTTTTACTTGTATTCTCTAAAAATGTCAAAATTGCAATGGATAGAACTCTTTTTCAAAAGACGAAAACCTAAAAGTAAGCACTTAAAAATTGAGGGATAGCAGCAGAAAAGAAGAAAAAAAAAAAAAGAAAGAAAACTATGTGAAAAAGAAAAATGCAGTATAAGCTTAAGCAAGTAAACTGATCTACATCTGCATCCATTGCAAGCTGGATGGAAAACTTGCTCCCAGAGCTGCTCAGAGCAGTACTCCTCTAAATCATAAAGATCATGCTATGACGTGCCAAAATATCAAGAACTTTTTGGTAGCACTAAGGAGTTTTGTGTGATGTGAGACGCATCTGAATCTGTATCTCAGCGCTGGATGGCAGTACATCCGTCTGCAGAAAAATGCCATCCAGCCCTTGCAAAGTTCTGGTTTTCTCAAACAAGAAGTAGTCTGGACGCCTATATTTGGTTCTCACTCAAAAAAAAAAAAAAAGTCATTGAATTCTTTGACTGTGTTAAGAACTGAATAAAAGCTGTTCAGAGACTTGAGAAATTATCTACATACACTGCGTAAAAGATAACCATCATCATCACCCCATCATGAGTGTGCTAAAATGTACATAGATGCAAAAGCTTTACTCTGAGATTTCTACTATTCAAAGCTGTTCTTGAAACATGCTTCACAAGGCCAACATCACGGGGAGAAAAAAACCAAAAAGATGAGCTCACCTTTTTCATTTTAGTAGGTACAAGAGCATGCAAACAGTTTAAAGCTATATTCTTCTTTGATTTACAAAGTCTTCAAAAGAGTATTTTATTTATTTGTAAAAGTGAAAGAACTTTGAGCAACCAAATAAATATTTGTTTCAGAGAATTACAGAGTCCTGTACTAGGAGAAATTACTTTGTTCTAGGTTCTCTACTAGCAGAGAAATTACTCTGTTCTACTGTATCAGAGATCAACCAAGCTACAGCAGTTTCCTATAGCATTTCCTCATTACTTCTGGAAGAAGCCACCGTATCCATGAAGGAGGAGTCTTTTAATGTCTGACACTCTTGGTGTGCTCATCTATTTCTATTTTTACATCCTTAAGAACCTACTTTCCTTTGGAAACTGGAGATCATTTTAGCCCTGACTGTTTTCATAACATTTTTCTTTATGCTGTTATAAATCCACTGAGGTTAGGTGTATGAGTGCTGGTGGACAGTGGGGATTTTAGGTCCATAGGCTTTAATGGAATAACTTCATTTTAAAATTGGTGTGAAAGAGAACTGGATCTTATCTAGACACTTGTCTGGTGTAAGTCAACATAAAGCAATTAGCTTCAACAGACTTATGCTGATTCCACCAGCCAAAGAGGTGACTTCAAGAAACTGAGTACCCTGCCTTCAGGCAAACCACCTTGAGCTCATATGGGTGAACCTTCTTTGCAGAGAATCCACTGACATGGCAGGAAATTTCACCCATGTGACTGATAGGGGATGTTTGCTCAAAATCCCCAGTTGTGAAACTGAGTGCATGCCAAATTGTTATTTTTAATAATATAAACTTTTTTAACATAAATTATGTTTCTGACACAACAACAAAGAAAGGGTGAGCAAGTTTTTCAGTACTATTATTCCCGTATAAGACAACAGTGACAGTTGATGTGACATCAGCACGCAGAAGTAAAAGCAGTGCACATCTTCAGGAAATCTTTTTCTTTGTTGACTGAATAAATCTATTTTGAAATAACCTAGGTTTCTTAAAATCAAAGAATACAGCTTTAAAAGTTGTTCTTTCAGTGTAAAAGTTAGTAGAGAATGGAAATGATGTAAGAAAGGAAAAGGTATAGCACAGAACAGTTGACTAAAAGTTGCAACAAACCATACTGAAAAACGAAATTATTTTTTTAAATAAAAAGTTTAAAAAGCATGCTAGAAAAAAAATCTTTGTAGTTTTATCCCCAGTTTCCATGAAACAATGTGAACTTACTTTCTGGAGGGACCCTATCTTTGTGTGGGCATCCTGACAAACTGCGGTGATGGGGGTAAAGCCCCGTTACATGGCCAGTTCCATCACACCCAGGGGTAGGACATTTGCTTTCTTTCTTTTCTGTTCTTGAGGGATCTATAATTTACAACAAATGTGTCAAGTGAATGATGCTTTTCACATTTCTGTAAGAAGGTTCATTTAATCATGTCATTTACTCTTTGGTAAATGTTCTTATGAAAACTAGAACATTAAAAAAAAAACAGCAAAACAACAGAAACCCTTCCACGTCTGAACACAGTTCTGTCACTTGCATTCCATTATCTTCTTTTCAGACTGCAGGTACCTATGACCACAGCAATATCCATTCCCAGTGGTTGGAAAGTGACCTTTTTATAGCAAAGCCATACCACTGTCAATCAATGTTCTGCTGGCAAGCACGAGCTCAAGGGTGTAAGGTCATTTGGAAACTATTTAGTTGGAGTTTCCCTTCTTTACATTCTTATTTGTCTGATGTATTAAGGTCTGCAAATGCACTGTTATAACAGCTCAGTGTCCTGAGAGTAGCAAACCCAGCTCTTCAGGATAACAATTCAACGATTCAGCACAAATAAATCCCTTTCCCAAGGCTCACTGAGGAGACAACTCTTGTTTTTTTTAAATTCCTTATGAAGTGGTAGAAATTATGTAAACATTCTTTCTCACCAGTAAATCATGGTGGGGTAAACACTGAAATCAGAATTACTGAAAATATCACTTGCTTTGTAAATCTGGGCTTTTACAAACTTGCATATATATAATGCTTGAATATTCATATGCTTAAAAGGTTAATGATCTTTTAGAATGTTGTTGGATCATCTGTCTACAAATCAATGAAAGTCTAAATAGACATTTTTTCAACAAAATAAAGCTTTCTGCCAATAATGTAGTGGAGCTGCTAGTGAGATTAATCCTGTACTTGAACTTTCTCACATACTTCATCAGCTTGTTTTCTTTAACAGAACATCTGTAAAATATCATCCCTACACGTCCAGTCCAGCACAGGATACAAATTACATCCTATCATCTTGACCACAGTTGCCAGATTTTGGACACTATTGGTGATTTTAATATTAGTATTAAAAGAATAAAATTGAGTATACTGTAACTGTAACTCTATACTCATTTTGGCTCAAGATCGTCCAACATCCCCTTTCAATATTTTTTTACCATCTGCATTTCAATACCCAGTCTGAGCTATACTCAATTATTTTATGCTGCTCTTGTAATTGCTCTGCTTCAATATTTATGCTTTTATCTCTGGAAAATAAGTTTTTGCTAATTATTTTCCATTAAGTCCTTCTTACATTAAATTCCACCCCAGCTTCAACAAAGGCAACCCTCAGTACAATCAGTGGAAATGTCAGTACTTCATACACATACAACCCATTTTTTTCACCATGAATCAATACAATTCCAAGTTCACGTTCAGTTGTGGACTTATTTCTCCTTGATTTCCCTCTTGTAGTTTATATACATATATATCTTTCTATACTTTTACATTCCAAATTCTTCCAAAACACCTTCCTTTTAGATAAATTCTTTAACTCATTGTAATGATTTTCCATGTCTTAATTCCATTCTTAAATTTTAATCTGATATTTAAATCTTATCTTTTGCAAATGGAATCTCTAATTACGACAGTTTTATGTTACTTAACTTGCATGTTGACTGTAGAACACAGGTCTTTGTTTCATACTCTTTAATGATATAAATACAAATAAAAATCTATCTCCAAAGTGCTATACAGTCATCACAACACTCCGGGAAAGACTGTACCCTTATACATTAGGAAATAGGAGCGAAGAGATCGAGAAATTAAACCCAAGGCCACAGAAGGAGCAAATGTCAGAGGAGGGATTTGAATTCCTGCCAGATAGGCCTGTGCTGAGACCACTAGAACAGCAAGCCCACAGCTACATACAAACACAACTCTAAGCAGCTCTTCAAGTCAAGTACTTTGGGATGTGTAAAAGTATTAGATAACTGAATAAGTAATGTAAATGAAATATAAATTATGTAAATATAACAATATTCAAGGACTGCAAAAAATGTAGATGTTTAACAGACCATAACGGCTTTTTAGAGACTTTAAACTAGAGGAACTTTAGCTTCTCCACATTGTCAGAACTCTACCAAAGTCAATGAAGGCATTCTGATTTAGAGCCACTGAGGATCCAGAGACTCAGATCCTACAGTGTAAAGCAAAATCTACTGTGTATTCAAGTTGCAGCACGTATCAGATCCTTAACAGCCATTATGGTCTAATGAGTCAGAAAAGATGCTGTACGCTATTCTTAATGATTTCAACACTTGCATAAAATTGCACTTGAACAATTTCCCATTGGTTTTAATGGAAGACATTTGACTAAAATTTTCACAACTTTATACAAAACACTGGATACTCTTTTGGAATTTCTCTTCTGCTAATTGGGAGAAACATATTGCACAGGGTTTTTTGGGAGTATTATTTGAATGAAGATTGTCAGAGGATACAAAAGGTTTTAAAATTCATAAATTTCAGAAGAAAGCTTGTTTAGAAGGCTTTAAATGGCAGGGGAAAAGGGCTAGTGGTCCCTTAACATTGTTTCAGTGATCTCTGAAAGCAGAATTCCTGAAGTCAGGAGGTAGTTCTCACTGCAAATTTGTGTACCCAAAAAGTTTGCACTTAACCATACCATACATCTCTGCCACTAGCTCTCCTAGGAGTATTTGGAAGATAGTGTGGGAGGGGAGAACAAATGATACAAGTAAGAGTGTTATTTAAAGATTGTCTCAACAACTATCAGAATGTTTCCTATGGTTTTTTTGAGTAATGAAGGAATGTTTCTTTTTAGTTTCTTCCTTTATTAAAAAAAAAAAAACATAAGAGTGATCCACTCACAAAGTTTCTTGGTCCAAACTACCATAATATTTAGTTCTTGTCTGGCGTTTGGACCTATTATCAATTCTGCCTGAAGCTCCTAAGAGATAGGATGGTTCAAAGAAGCTCTAGAATTTACTGAAATAGGAAGTCCATTCTTTTGTTACTGCCAGAAATTATATGTAGACTTTTTGGAAACAGCAGATCTATATGCTTAAATGCTTTCCCAGGCATACATAGACTGGAAGGGCTGGACAATACCTGAGATATAAAAGCTCTTAAAAATTGACATTGGTTTGCCATGTTTTCTGAAGTTTTATTAGACACATATATTTAAAGGGAAATGTACCTACAACAGGTCATATGTGAACAACATTTAGCACAAAATCCACATGGCTATTGCAGTAATACACTAAATAAATAAAGTTGTCTTCCCCAAATACCCAACATTACTACAGCACTCACTGGAATATACATTTCTGTTTAAAATAAACAGAACTTTTCTAAAATACATTGCAGAAGAGTGTTTGATATGAGTAATTTGCATGTTTTTCTAAATCCCTGGTCATTACTTTAAGGTTTGCAAAAAAAGATCAAAACTTTTTTTGGACCAAGATGTTGTCTGCCTACCTGAATGTCACAGGCAGATCTTAGGGTATCACTTTTTCAAAACAGGTAGGTATAAAAAGGTGAAAAATGTCCACCATCTCAGTGGTAGAAAGGAAACCAAGTATTTTTACAACAAATACAAGTTAACGCCAGTCCCTGCTTAGCATCTCCCAAGAAATACCATGTCCTCAACTTCCACTAAAGTCAATGGGAATCAGGGGTGTTCAATGAGTCTCACGAGGTATTGACCACTTTATACGACACAGCCCTACATGTACAGATGTAGACAAGTTAAAGAGGGGTGTGGTAATATAAACACACCATCACTATCATAATCTGGTAAATTAAGTCATTCAAAAGGTAATATTTAATCTGTTCTTTTTTTTTTTTTCTTTTTCTTTTCTTTTTTTTTTTTTTTTTTTTTGCATTGAATTATAATCAAGGCAGCACCTTAACTGTTTCCACAATGGAATGAAACCAGTGAAGTGGAATGCACATAAGAAAGAAATTGCTATTGATCTCAGCCCAGGCCACACCATGCCTTGCATAGCAAATGGTTTTCATTACATTACTATCTTAAGATAATTAATGTGCAGTCACTGCCCCTATCTTATGTTATCGGTCATTCTGATACTATTCAATATCTATCAGGCAATTCTACATTTTAGATGGGAGAGGTTTCATCAATAACTGTCTTTTGATGATAATTTTGTAAGTTGTGATGCCACCTACCCAATCTAATCTGTAAAATAAGCACTTCATAGCTGATTGACTACCTGCTACTAAAGCCCCACTCTCCAGTGTAGTCTGCAACATAATTCTCTTCATGGCTTTTTAATTATTACTACAAAATATATTAAAAAATTGAGAAAAATCTTTGCCTCTTTCAACATGATCTCTTATTTGTTTTGTTTCCCTAAAAGTTCTTTTTTTTCAATTTGGCCAAATGATATTCGTATCATTTGTACATAATTCTAACACTGCAAGATTAATGCTTTTATAATTGCAGCATGATGCTATTGTACAATTATGTCATACTACTACAGTTTAAATAAATTTTCCATTTTGTGAAATTAACCATTTCAGATATCTATGCAAAACTTAACACATTAGCTCACACTTTCTCATGACATAACATACGGTATATAGAAATATTACCTTTACCATAATATGGCTTTTTGACATGGCCGTCACTGGGTTTAGGCTTCCTGTCATCTCCAGAAAGGTGTCTTGGAGACTGTTCCTCATATGATCTCATATTATCCCTCCTTCCAGCTTCCACTGCCATTTTTTCTCTCATGGCTTTTGCTCTCTCAGTTTCCAAAGCAATTGCTTTCTCAAGCAGGGTTAAGTTACCTTTTGTCATATCAAACACTTCTTCAGACCTATCTGAAGTAATAGAGGTGGTATCATCGTCTCTTTCATGACAACCATCCTCCTTTGCACAGCTAGAAAAAGTCCTAGATCTGGGGCTCAACTGTTCTTCAAGTCTCATTAGATTCATCATATCAGAGTAATTCCGGTCTGGTGTTCTTCCTTGGAAGTCATCTTCTTGCCTGACATGCTGACGAGTGTTCATGTTTTGCTGTTGATTTCTTTCCTGTGGGTTTGTCTCACTGAGTTTCCTAGCCAGATCAAAACACTGGTTCCTTAAGCACTCCAAACTGCTGAGACACACCTCTTCATCACTCTCCTCCACCATTTTTTCTGTAAGTCCATTGTTCACAGGCTTCCCTAGCATTACAAAGTTCATATTCCTATTATCTTGCTGTGAAGTACTGTCTGCATAATTTCTGTCATTAATGTTTTCTGAAAGCACTACACCGTGTCCTTGTGCTAATAATTTAAGGGAGTCCACTGTTTCCCTAACAACATCACTGTCTAAGTCTAAACTCAGCTCACTTTTCCGACCAATATTTTCATTTTTGTCACTATCATCTTCCAGACTATTAGATGTATTGCTGTTCATTTCTGATTCTGTCCTGGCTCTGTATGCTGCATCCTCTGCAATTTTGCCAAGATTTAACAATGACTTGGCCACCAGTTCATCGTAATTATCATACTCATCATTATTGTTATCGTCTTTTTCTGTGTCTTGCATTATTCGAGTATTGTGACAATTCATTTGATGGTCTTCTGCATAAAAAACAGAAACAAAGAAAGAAACAAAGAAAGAAAGAAAAAGGAAAAGAAAAAAGTGGCTACAATTGGAACTGTTGTTGCAATTGCATGGATAGAAAACAAACTGCATGTCAAATATCGTTAATCATACAGCAATTCTTTAACACTAAGGCCCATGTGAAGTTAATTTCTCTACAATCCATAAGGCTATTTTTGTTTATTTGCTATTCACATGAACTTATTTCACAAAACTGATAAGAAAAAAACCAATCAAAATGCTAATTACTACTACTGCTAAATATTATGGCATATATACTTATGTTTCTCCTTTTACTTATGTTTTTACAGTTTTATGGGGTTTATTGCAATCACATTCCTAATATGACATAATTGCCTATGTTTCCAACTTTTCTTACTCCTGTATGTCCTGTAAGTATAGTAGATGACAAAGGAGTGAGTACTATTGGATTTATTCTCTTACTGATGAACATAACTCACCAAAAGAGAAAGAATATACACGAAGCAGGAAATGGTCACTTTTTTAACACCATATATAGCCTTAGTACTAGATAACCAATGACTATGCAAAGATCAAAATGTCATTTTTACTTAGTGGATCCATCAGCAGAAATCAAAATCTCTCAGTTTAATTATGCAAACTGTGGAGAAGTAAGAATTTTACAAGAGCTGTTACATGAAAGGAAGACAGAAGCACTTGTATGCACAATATAATTTTAGGTAAATACGCTAGCCCAAATTATATGGTCATATATATGGTCATGTTATCTACAGTCCTGTATATTGTAAGATAATGGTGCACAGTTGCCACATCTTACTTTGCTTTGTTTTAGCAACTACTGAATAATAAAGGGATAACATAATAAAGATGGAGCCAATGTGAGGCCCTGAGGGTGAGATTCATTTCACGTAACTTTTGACATGAGCAAGGCAGACATCTACATCCATTTAAGCTATTTGATATTCCTGTTCTTAGTCAGTAAGAGAAGCAGACACTTTAAGGATACAGTCCACCTGATCTGATTAAAGTTTCACCTTGAAAATAAAATTAGTAAGTACTAGAAGTGCCTGTTTCTCTACATTGACAACAAAAGGACTCAGACTAGATGCCTACCTTAAGAATATCCATATTTGGTCAGATGAATATCATCCAAAGAGCATTTTTTGATCTCATGTTCACTAAGGAGTTATGTCATTCTTAGACCCATTCTTAAATCACATATACATTCATCATTATTTACTAATGAACGTCTCATAAATTACAATTTGATAATCAGCTACTCAAGCAGTATTTTAATGTCTTGCATCACAACTGGAAAAGAAAGTTCCTAAATCTGTCATTACATTGACATGCCAGGCCAATTTTTCAGCTGGTGCAAATTGAAAGAAGCCAGAACAGCTAGGACAATTAACACCTGTTCAAGAGCTAGTCCATCAACTTCTGATAGCAACTTTTCGGCTTAAATGTATTTTCAACACTAGTATACCTAAACACATAGCATTTTCTAAAGTGTGACTTTTACATTTTGGGTTAAACCAAAGTGGGAAATTTCAGGTAGTAGGTGGCTTGTATGCTAACATTTTGGTGACAGGAAATAATTTTTGATAAAAAGAATTTTTATGCCAGTGGACAAAATAGTAAATCAGAATTTAAAATACAAAGCTCAACAGCACAATAATTAATATTTCAGCCACAAGATAGTATTCTTTCTACACAGTGGTTAGGGATCCTGGGATGATAGTAGGCTGTAGTTAAGCAGCAGAACTGATAGATGACTGGGCTACATCTAGGATAAAAAAAAATTACTTTAATGGTAAAATACTATGTATAATATCTACTTGAATACAGAGGTAAAATAATTGTGAATGACATATGGTATTCTCATATGACAAGATATTCCAAGTCAATAGTGAGTTACCTATTTATCATTAAAGGTGGTTTTATTTTAGTTGCCTTTGTTCTCAAGGTAATAATAATTCATATCAGAGTATCAGATTTTAAATATAGAGGTAAGGGATGCCACTTGCACTTTGTATTTGAAAAATGTCCATCTTGAATGACCGCACAGAAGTATGCAGTTAAGGATTACTGGATAGTTTGTGCTATTTAAGAAGCAAACATTTTAATACACTGATAATTTTCTGAAATGACATGTGCAAACAAATCCCAAACTCATTTAAATGTTAAGGATAAAATCTGAAGCCAAGAAGATTTTTCAGTAGAAACTGCTACTTTTGTGGGGTGCTTCTTGTAACTACGTCTGATGGGCAGTCAGATGTAAAGAAGGAACATCGAAGTAATTAAATAAGCAGCAAGCTATAGCTCAAAAAATTTCCAGTGTCTTCAAGTTTAGGATATCTACAAGCACTGGTGAAATCAGCCCAAATCTAGCTCTAAAAGGATACTGAAACAAAGACAAGGAAAAATACGTATTTGAGAAAGTCATCCAGAGAATTGTGCAGGTACCCAGCGACTCTTCTAGGCCAACTTTTGCAATGTGAAAAGTTTCAGGGTTTTCTTTTTTAAAAAGTGGTTTTGTGTTTGTTTTTATATGAACAGGAGTCATATAAATGGTCACCAATGCAAGAACTATGTTATAGTTTGCCTCCACAACAGTGAAAAGACAAAATATGAATCACATGCTGTATGAGTAAATCCTTTTCAGTAGGTGAAGGTGCGTGAAAGCTGTAGCCATAATGTTTTTTATTCTGTTAGTTTGGTTATATCCTTTTCAGATCTCCTGCCCTTCCAATTCTAAAAAGAAGAAGCAAAAAAATGTGGTGGAGGAGAAGGCAGTGAAGAAGAGAAGCATGAATCCCAGATGAAAGTGGCAGGATATTTTAATCAAGTTTTATTCCTCCTTTTTCACTTTTTGGCCTTCTTTTGCATCTTCTTTCTTTAACAACTGTTTTGTTCATGTTTCTTATCTCCATGAAGCAGTTAATTTCAATGAAAAAGATATTTATGTATACTATGTCATCTCCTCAAAAACTGCCTGTTGGATACGAAGCCTGCTCTAGTGAAGCATCTATGTCACCTGTTTATTAAACCAAAATTTTTAGTGCTCAATTTTTGTGTATTACTTAAGGGCCTTCTGGAAAGTATGTTAACCTAGCAGCTCCATGTGAACCTGTATGCCTTTTCATTGATTCAGCTCTGCAAAATCTAATCTTGCTTTCGTTTCCCATTTCTATGATTCCTAATATTTAACCTCTAACTCAGTAACTATATTTGTACTCTGCTGTTTAATGGCTGATTGTTGAACATGCAGGACTAAAGCACCTGCTCTACTCTCTATGTAAGTCATAAGTTTTGTAACCATTGACCCACAGTATATTTGTTTAATTGGCGAAGAGGCTGAGTTTGTCTCAAAAAGACACAAGTTAGCCAGTTTATGTGAAGAGTGCACAAAGTTATCATATATCCTTTTACTGTTAGCTTTTGGGTTGCATGGACTAGGAATTTGCAACACAATTTTAAAAGATTATTTTAGTCCTCATTTGTGCAATACTATGACAATGTAGGTATTCTTCATTGCAAAATTTGTTCAACTCCCAGCAGATATAATAAATGACAGGAAAAGAATTACGTGAGGAGTATGCGGAATAACTATAAAAAGCTGGAAGACTTTAGCCATCTCAACAGAAGTGCACTCGTATTGTACTAAAAAAAAGTGAATAATTTGGTTTCTTATTCCACCTTTCATCCAAGGATCTCAAAGCACTTTACAAACATTATTTCAAAAAGCCTCACAACACCCCTGTGAGGTAGGTATTTTAATCCCATTTTACAGATGGGAAATTGAGACACAGAGAAGTTGAGTGACTCTTTCCATGTCATACCAGGAGTCACTGGACAATAATGACTACAGCCTCTACGTCCTTGATTATGTCCTCCCTTTGTTCCTATCACATCCATATTTACACTTTTTTTTTTTTTTTTTGGTGAAAGAAATGGCTTGCTGTTTTTAGTGCAGGGAGTCATGCAAAACAGCACCTTCTTTTTGAAAAAGAAAATGTACAGCATTTAGTTTGAGAGATTCTGCAGAGAGAGGCAATGATACTTCAGTTATAGCAGCTACCTTCCTACCAAAGCCCAAAGACTTCACAAACAAGACTTCCCAAATCTGTGGTCCATATATTCAATTACTCACTTTCTCCCAGGCACAGGAAAACATGACGGCTAATAAGCTGAACTTATATGTGGTCATACAAGCTTCCTGCCCAGACGGATGGTTTCATTATCCAGGCAGCACTGCCTGTTTTAAAATGCTTCACTGTTCTGGCTACCATCACTTGCCAACTCCTAAGTGCTCAGCATATGATACTACTGCACCACCATTTTTCTCCCTTGAAGCTGCAAAGTGAGGTGAATGCATCTCCTCATTACCATCTATGATAGCTGGCCTATGAGAAATACCTCTCAAGAAGATGCTAGCACAATTGAATCCCAAATATTAGAAAGTTACAGCATTGTATGAGGCAGGGGGTTGTTTGCACATTGCCTCCTCCTCTGGGAAAACCTTATGAGTAAGAAACTACAGAGCTGGAAAACTTAGAGCTCTCAACGACAACTCCACTTCATACCGGAGAAACAGAGAACACATGTAATTTTCCAAGTGCCTAAGCAAAGTCTCTAAAAGTCTGAACACTCCTATTTACACAGGAGTTTGATCGGAGCCCAAGCCTTTGAATATGCCTGTTTCAGAGACTAACTGAACACTGAAGCCGATGATGTGCAATTCTTTCTTCAATTCTGCAGAAGTTCCTGAAATTCTTTTATACCTTAAGTACTTTAGGTGAAGACCGAAGCAATTTAGCTTTACAGTACCTGATTTTTTTATGGACCTTATTTAATGAAAGTCACAAGAAAAAGATAACTGTTCACTAATTTACTTGATGCACTTTAATTATTCCATTATATCGAATTTTTTATTAATACTCCCCTTCAGCCTGCTATACCTGCTTATAATAGTTGTAACACTGGGATTTGTTGTTTAGACTCTCCTACAATAATTATAGTATTCAACTAATAACCAAAGCTCAAAGTAAAGTAGAGTAGAAATCATTAAGCACGACAAGGAAGGTCTGAGCTATAGAACATGGCACATCACAGCCTGATTCAGTATTATAAAGTAGGAGTGAGGACCACAGAGCAAGCCCATACAAACTTTTAAATTACTTTTAAATACTGTACATAATTTGCTGACTTACTGTGCTTTTTTATTTTCTTCCTTCCTACCCCCCCAGTTATATTTTGATCTTTTCACTTTTTATGGGTTCCATTTTTTATCTGGTTTTGCACACTGGAGAATTAAGTACTATTTTTTTACCCCTAGGGACTAAAAGGGATCCTTATAGACCTGAATTTCTTTCCTATCATGGAGTGACTGCTAACATATAAAAGCATTTCTTGTTTTTTTTCCCTCTTTACTATTAAAACAATTTTTAAATAGAAAAAAAACCAACTAATAAATTATTTTGGCATAGCAACTTTTTTAAAATTTAGTTTTCTGTACAAATCAGTGTATTCTCATCAAAATGCACAAGTGTTTGTATGTAATCATTGTCCTGAAATGCTTATTTTTTTCTTTGCTTATGCCATTCTTACGACCCGTTATTATGCTTCCATGTCATACCTGCATGAATAGCATCTTAATCTCTACAGATGTTCACATAAAGTATTGGAAGAATATAGATGGTTTTACTTGGATTATTCTTATTAATATCACAGAATCAGTCAGGAATTTAGGTAAGGAGAGAAAACATCAGATAATCCAGATGAATGAGGTTGCAATGTATTTTTAAAAATTAGGTCATTTCTATTTATCCAAGTTTTCCCACCCTATGTCCCTGTGAGCTACCTGTATCAGTACAGTTTTGAAGAAGATCTGAAGATATCAGACAACTACTCTGACAAGACTATGACTGTGGTAATTTTGCTTCAAGTGACAGGCAAATGTTCTAGGTTCCGACTTAAGCTGATATACTCCATTTAAGCTTTTGTCTTTTCACCACAAGGTGCTATTTGCCATTTTTTTAATCTTAGAGTATCTCACATGCCATCTACATTACACTGGTGCATGACATCATGGAGTAGCTGAGGTTAGAAGAGACCTCTGCAGCCTATCTGGTCCAACCCTTGCTCAAAAAAAGGACCAGCTTGGAGCAGATTCTCAGGGACTTGTCCTGTCAGTCCATTTTTGTCTAGGATGGAGACACCACAGCATCTCTGGAAAATATGTTCATAACTGATGACCCGCATGGTAAGTGATGGTGAAAAATTCCTTCCTTATTTCTTAATGGTATTTCTTTTGCTACAGCTTGTGCCTGATACCACCTATTCTGTTACTGAACACATCCATTTTCCCTCTACCATCCATCTAAGTAGCTGAAGGTCACTGTAAGATCTCCCCATGGCCTTTTCTTCCTCAAGTGAACAAATTCTTTTTATCAATCTCTCTTTGTACATCATGTGCTCCAGCTTTATTGATCTTGGTTGTTCCCCAATGGACCCCAGTCTTTCAAGGCTTTCTTGCACTGATGAGCCCAAAACTGGATCTATGTTCCACATACAACAGTGTAAATGCTGAATAAAGGGGAATAATCACTTCCCACAACCTTCTGTTTACAATCTCCAGTCATTTCATCCTGACAGCCAAACACTATTTCCAAAAAGTCAAAAGGCAGTGAATATGCTGAGGATTCACTACAGAAGGAGCAGGAAATACTTTCAGTTAGCTACAAGCATCCTTGCAGTAGATAAGATCCCTGCTTGGTATGAAGTCTGCTTGTTTGGATTGCAGTATCTGCAATATTTGATATGAAGGCATATGTTTAGGTTTGAGAAGGAACTTGCTGTGATCAGAAGAGGATATGCTGGGTTTACAAGAGCAATACAATTTCGCCAGTCATTCCCATCTGGTCCATGCTTCTTTGAGAACTAAGTTCAGGCAGCCCTTAACTGTTTTAACCTGACTTCTGTCTGGGTAGATAATGAGACAGATTTAGCTGATGACTGGTATTCATATCATCCTACCTTTTCTCCCCAGGAAGTCTGTATGAGGGAGGGGAGATATTCTCTCTCATAGCCCTACAATGACTCAGTGAAGTATGGCAGTTTCTTGCTTTCTCTCAGGATTCCACAGCTCAGCAGGGCAGCAGGCAATGAGGAATCCAGAGCTCTTCTCCAGATACTGTGATACAGCAGGGACACAGCAGGGGAGCAGAGGACCAGCTGCACCCATGGGTGAACACCCACTCAGCTCTTGATATGGAGCTTCTCATGCGGCTACTCCAAAGGCTGCTTAGGAGACAGTGACCCCTATCTATACGCCTCTCCATGATCATTGCTTTAGAAAGAATGCAGCCTGAAGAACACATTCTCAGTTCACTAAGTAACATTTTCTTTTTCACATACAAATCTCTGTGAAAGCCATTTTGGAAACTGTTACTATAGGGATAAAGAATCTCTTTTTCTTGTTTTTCAGCTCAGGCCTCTGACTCAACGCAGATGTCCACATTGAACATGTCTCCATATGAACTAGACATCTAGATTAGGCAGTGGACAAACCATACATCCTGGAATGTGATTCATTTAATCCTAAAGTGTCTAAAGCGGTTTTACTGAATTATTCCCTAAAAGTGAATATTTATTTTGAATGGTTCTAAATTAAATTAATAGGATCAATCCTATCCCAATTGCTTTTACTCAAAACTTTCAAACTGATCCTTGCTGAACAATATCTTTAGTATAACACAGTAGGAATTGCAGGGAGGAAGAAATAATGAAGCTACCCAAAAGGAGCTGTCTTTAGGTGAAAAGTTATATAGGGAAAGATTGGTGTGGATGGGATATTATGGGTGTTTTCAATGGGATAGATACTAGAGTTACATGGAGAGAGTTATATATTACTGGATGTGTTTGATCTCCATTGAAAGTTTAATTACTTATTTTTAGTTGTGTTTGATTATCAAAGGAAGCCTATTTGTGCTTTGATAATAATCTGACCTGACTGGCAGAGGGGACAGAGGCACACATGACTGATGTTTCTAGAGGATGAGAGAACTGCTAAATATAATATTGTTGAAGTGTCTTTTTCCTGTCATTCTATTCCCTCAATGAATTTGGTGCCAAAGGATCTGGAAGGACAAAGAGTTCTATGTGCATGAGTTCCAGACTTCACCTGAAATGTAAACCTTTTTGTTAGGAGGTTTGTTCCTGTTTTCCTTATTCTGTCATTTGGCTTCTTCATACACATTTCACTCAGTCCCCATCTTTTTGTGACAGGAAAGGCTGAGCAATACTCCACAGAATAAGGTAAAAGTGAATACAAAGGTGCTTTGCCTATTTGATTATAGCCATTCTGTAATAAACGAGCTGTGGACAGAACTGCAGACCAAGCAGTGGCATATGATTATTCATACCACTATACTTTTAGTGAAGCCCTGGAATTATTTTCATTTGAGTGAAATAACATCCTTCCAGAAGTGTCCAGACACAGTTCAAAGATGCTGCTTAGGGACCATTCCCAAGGAGTTTGAATTTGGTGATCCTGTTTTGGAAGGTGGACTCAATCCACGCAACTGTTGAACTCAAATGAGTGGAGTATGGTGTATTTTATTCACCCACATAGATGTAGTCTTTAATTACTGTGATTGAAGAGACAGAGAAGAAGGCAGGAGAATCTGTAAGCTGGGATCTGTAGAATGCCTACTGTTAGCCGTAGCTTCAGAAGGAATGAGTAAAGCAAATAGGAACCAATACTTTTAGCAATACTACTCCAGTCAGTAACTACCAAAAATACCATGGACCTCAAGAAATAGAAAATGGTGCAGCTAGCTCTTAAGCTACCTACAAAGAGTCTTTATTTTTTTTTCTGTTTATTTGCCTTCTATATTACATGTACAGATGGCCTATGTGTTTGGAAATGTCTAAGAAGGAGATCAGAGTACTAGAGACATGTCAAATGCAGGAAATGTATGCTATGGTAACGGATCTAAAAAACCTTTTTCTGTCACTACTGCATCTGCTAAGATATTTCCAGTGAGGCTGTTCCAACTACCTGTCCACCTAAAGAACATAGAGTGCCACCACTTTAGAAACTGTCAGTTCCTCTGTGAGGGATTTCCCACTGCTGTTCAGATCTGCACTGTAATATCTGCCCTAATGATCAAACTTTGTATCTCATAAAAGGAAAACTTTTGCTGAACAAATGTAACCACCTACATATTTACATATATTTCTATATATTTCTGACTAAAAATATACCTACATGCTATGATGGCAGTGACTTTGTAGCTAGCCTGAGAGTGCCTAAATAGTGTCACACAATCTCACTGCACAACATCTCTGCTGGAACCCTTACTCCAATTAGCCTCACAGAGACAACAAGCTGCAAAGTGGATCAACCAAACAAGTAACCACAATAGCCAGTTTTCCAAAATACACAAACACACATAGATACAGAGATAATCTTACACTCTATGAAACTAAAACCTGAGTTTGAGTCTGGTCTCAGGATGGTTGGAAGTTGTCCTGCTGGGGTTCACTGATGAAAGTAATATGCATGACATAAAGTCAATACCCATACCTCTGCCTGAAATGATTTTTGGTTTCATTTTTTTCTTCAAATATTCATCAGTTGATTCATACTGAAACCATCTTAAATATTGTTCACTTTCAATTGCACTTTGTATGATTATTTTTTAGTCTCTAGTCTCATTAACTTAAATTTCTGCACACTGAAGTATCTGAGCTACTTAACAGACAATGGCATCAACCTACCCAAGACTAACTTTTCCTCTCTCTCCCTTTGTCTGCTGCTGTGCTATGTTTTAGGATTCAAAATTATTTTATTAAATGGAACTTCATCAAATCTGTTCCTAAAACTCAGATAAACTGTGTGCATCATATTCACACTTCCTATCTTCTCAGTGATGTGCAATTTGTGTATTTCAAGCAAAAAAATATTTGCCAAAGGACAATTGTTCTTTCTTTTATGAATACATTGCTATTGCTTTTTATTACCTTTCCAATGTTAACAGTTCTATGATTCTATGACTTCTAAATAGTAATTTTATTTCACTGCTGTTTGTATCTTCTGCACAGATCAAACAAAGTTTCATAATACGAGTTTTCCATATTATAAAAAGTCTCAGGGAGTGTACAGTTATTGGTTGGGTTTTTAAAAGTGCTCTGCATGTGCCTAGTTATGACTCTCCTAATAAGATTCCATCAGTGTAGCATAAAGACACAGTAAGTTATATCACACCATGAACTGAAGGTTCTGCTTAATGAAGATTCTAGACTGCATCTTTCACATCCTTTTCATTACCTGCTGTCCAGAAGAAATCATAACAGCATGTTTCACTTGCTCTCTGTAGTAATCCCATGCTGACCTACCAGTCATTTTTTTTATGTCCTTCTGCATTCTTTTCTCTGCCCTCCCTTTTTCCCCCGCTAAGTCCTATACTCCCTTTTACACTTGGAACTTACGGTTTCCAATTCTGTGTCAGAAGACCCTCTGGTCATTGAATCAAATTTGTTCTTAAACTCATCTTTAATGGGCATTTCAACATGAATCACTTACTTAAAAATATATCTTATAAATAGCAGAAGCAATTTCTATACCACTTTCATATTGGAATTCTCATGTGGCATGTTGTATAGAAAGGAACAGTCCTATTTCTATTTCTCTTGTCAATACAACTACATCTATGCTCACCTGTGGTTTCAACCTAGGAAACATCTAAACTCTAACACTGGTCAACTGTTCAAGGCTCTGCTTCTATGTGTACCAAAACAGCTTCAACCTTAAGAAGCTCTTCACCTATCTACCACTTAAGCCTTGAAGGATTCTAGACATTGGGTGTTTTCACACAGAAGTTCCCAGAAACATCTAATCCAATAGGTATGCTCTAACACACACCTGAAAGAAAAAGGCTTTCCATAAAGTGTTGCTCTGATTGCCTTGCTTTAATTTGTAGCCAAGGGAAAAAGTTCTGTTCCCTTCATTTCCCCGCTCATCCCCACCCATCAATCTCACACGTAAAATGCATTGTTTAGTAGGTCACTTGCTAAAGAACTGGAAGACTAAGAGTAAAAGCTCTTAGTTTTAGTGGATTCAATAACATATATCCCCAAAAAGTTCACTAGTCGCCCCAATAAAAGGTAAACTGATTACATGCTCCACTAGCAACAAGAAAACATAAGAGTAGCATAAGATGCAGGTGTTGGGTTTAGGTGGGTTTTTTACGCTATTTGGGTCATGAAAAAATATACCATCTTTATTATACATATTATACAAGTGTATTTGGCTAAAAGAGGGGAATGTAGTGTCTGATCCCTGCTCCCAGGACTGATTTCGTAGCCTAATATTAAGCAGTCAATTCACAAAATGCTTAGAGTGTCCTTGGAGCAAAGACAGTAACCCAGCATGTCCCTCTTTCCCAGAAGAATGACCCCAGAAGAATGACCCCCTTAACATCCTTTACCAAACCCTGTGAAGTGGTTTCTTTCCTAGCATTAGTCCTCTTCATCTTCCACTAAGTTATTTCACCTTCTTTACCTTCCAGATTGCTACTGGTAGCTCCCCCAGTCAAAAAATGTCTGTAAAATACATTAATTCACAGAAAGGAAAGTATTTCTCATGGTATTAAAAGGACTATGTCATATGTGATACAGGTAACAAAAGAACAAGACAGAATAGTTCTGAGAACTGTAAAATACAAAAGAAATGCTTCTATAATCAAATAAGTAATAAAAGTATTCAGTATTACATATGTATGCTGATTATACATCAGTGGTTTTATTTCAAAAGAATGCTTTGTTGTTGTTTATATATTTCAGTAAACCAAAATTTCTGTGACTTGAGGCATTCGCCAAGACTGCAAATTTGATTCATGAAAATAGATATGAATCAGAAGAAATGATCAATCCAATCTGGAATTTTATTTAATTTCATGTTATTATCTCCTGAAGAAACTGCATTAGTGGAAAATTAACTCCTACAGCTACCAAACAAGGTCCTTTGCTTTTCAGGGTCAAAAGTTGCCATTTGTGTTCACTCTTTCAGGACAAAAATGGTAAGCCTGGCAGGAATTATAAAATGAATAGGGTGATCAAAATTTGTCCTTAGAGCAGCACTCTAAACACAAGAGGAAAAATAGGAACCTCTAACACTGACCAAGGAAACTTATTTTTAAGAATCATTACCCCTGTAGTGTCAAGAAGGTTTCATACAGAGTCTGTGGTCACTGTGTAAACTTTGTGCAATCTCTGAAGTAGTACTGTGAAAGGCAAAGGAATTCAAAGAGAGAACATAAAGAGTTTGGTTTTGCACAACCTGTGAATGTTTCCAGAAATGCCATATACCAGATATGAGACTTTCAATAACAACATCAGGTTGTTATGTCTGCAAATAAAGCACTACAGCACATAACCAAATAGGTTCTTGGCACAGTTGTGCCAAAACCGGATCATTGGTAGTGAAGTAGTTACAGAGAGTCTGAGTGAGAACAGGAATACAGTTCTAAGGCTACAGCACCTGCTTTGAATTTCTTCTTCTATCTATCTTATTACAGCAATAATTAATTTTACTGCATGATCTTGCCAGAGTACAAATGAAAGAGGCAAAACCAAGGATCCATTTAGCATTTATCTGCAGGCTGAAGGATGCAATGGAAATACAGAAATGGCAACCTCTACATAGTCTGTTCTTGAGGATTGTAATCTGTGAAAATCCAAAACAGCACTGCTGAGATACATGGTTCCCTTCCAGACCTACTGCTCTGGCAAGACTACAGAAAGGTTCAGTCACACATAAGCTCTGAAACCGTGTGACATTACAATGGGTCCGATATCTCAAGTTCAGCTAACACTGAAGGAAAGGGTTAGTGGATTAAAAGCACAAGCAAGCAACCCCATGCCATGTAAAACAGATTCAGAAGGAAGCAGCATTAAAATCAGATGTGGTGCTGAATGTATTCCATGATGTCCTTACTATTGCTTTCAGTTCAGACTCTGAACTCCTTAAGCACTGCAATGTCCTCTACAGAATTTCAGCTTGTGTCAACAGAAGTTGTGTATGGCAGAGGTCTACCATCCGTCTCATCAAAGGTGAATAAATTCTTTACACTGCATAAAGCTATAATTGAATCATTTGCTCTTGAAGGATCAGATATTTCACATTATAATTTAAGGCCTTTTATTCGTAGGGAATGAACTAAATGTGCAAACCTCTACATCAGAAATATATTTAAGTACATTCCTAACTTTAAGCATTAAAATAAAGAGGGCTCCTAACTGCTTGAAGTCACACGTAAGTTTCTGGACACAACCTGGAAGGTTTACTGAGCTTCTGTGTTAAACATTCACACAGAAGGAGACCTTACAAATTAGATCTTCAAGGGGAGGAAAATTTAGGTAATACGTGGGCAAAACTACGTCACACAAATGTAACTATTGACATGAAGTTATTCTTGACTTGTCCTGATGTAAACAAGCTCAGTATCAGGACCAATCTCACTCTAGAGAATTAAAAAATAATGTTTAATGCTCTTAAAAAAATATACTGTCTGTGTGCAGCAAATAGAAAATACCTTGAGCACAGAACACAGCAGCAAATTTCCTAGCTAGCACCACAGTCATGTTTAAGCAATCCACCAACCAACCAACCACAAATAGCAACATTTGTAATAAATAGATCTGAACTTCTTACACGAGAAATAGAAATATCCAGAAGGTATTTAGCTGTTTCGCCCCTCTACTGCACAACCTTGAGCTTTCCAGCTCAGAACTACATGTTCCAATTCTTCATGCAAGTCAAGGAAAAAAACCAAACATACTACCAGATTTTTAAGAACAGTCCTACAACTTAAACAAATGTGAAAATGGGTAGAACACCTATCTTGAGGTCCATGTGGTAGCTTTAATTCATTTTAAAAGTAAACTGCAACAGTTTTTTAGACATCATCTGTGATGGATTTGATTAATGTATCAAATTTTCTCAGGTCTGCAATCAGCCTAACTCTTCCTGCCCCTGGCAGATTATGAAATACCTGGAGTACAAGCCATCTTGTAAGTCTTCATGTGATATGAGTTAAATTGTGGCTTAGAACATTTGTTCCGGAGCTCCTCCAATGAAGACTTCTTTCTATAACAGAAAAGCTTTGTGAAACAGTCTTTGGGACCCAACTACCCAAAATGAGCTCTTCTCAGGAGAAACGACTTCAGTTTGCCTTACAAATCAAATGCATCCTTCATATTTCAACCCATAGACTCTCAGAAGCAGTATCACAACAGAGATGGGGCACTCCAAAAGCAGCCATTTCTCCTACTCCTTCCCATTCATATTGCAATTTAAAGGCTAGGTTATTGTAACACAAGTCATCTATCTCCCCTTTCTTTCTGGGATATAAGGGAAACTGGAAAGATTTATCTTTCCTGTAGTGCTGGTGCTGAACATAAGGGTTTCTCGTCTGTTCGTAGATAGATGGATAGATACCTGTTCTTTAAAGAGATCCAATGCATTTAATGAAAATTCAAAGAGAATATTGTGGCCACTGCTTGGGAATTTAAAGCATTAATATTGCTTCATTGGTTCATAATATTAAGCATTTACACATTAATATTGGTTCAATATTAATCAATATTGATTCTGTGTAGAAATACAAGCACAGAATTGGGGATTCATCTTAAAACATTTGTTTGTTGTTTTTTTATTATTTTATTTCAAATTGGTATTTTGAGATATATAGGAGTGTTTCTTTAGGATACCTTTGTATTTTCCAAGTCCTTTAGTCTATCAGTGATGAGGCTATAAAGACATGATTTAAAAAAACGTCAGGATGGTTTCAGCGAATGTCCAAGTGTTTTCCGTAAGAACTGTATACCTACATTACCTGTATATTACAGATATCCTCTCAGAATCTAATAAAAAATTAACTGTCTTTTAACAAAAAGTATGGGCAATGAGATGTCAGTAAGGTACTCGAGTTTCCCAGGATTCACCCTTTTCTAATAGAAAACTGTATTTGGTCTAAGAAGAGGTAAAATACCTTACCTTCTTCCTCTCTCCCTTTCCACCACATCAGCTCCTGCCTCTGTAGTCGTACACTGGCTGACAGAATTCTTCTGTCACAGATACTTATGATTTTAACTGTTTTGTCCACCTAGACTATAGTTATGGAAATTTTCTGAACAGCATACTTACAGCATAATTGACAAACTTTTATGAGAACTGTGCAGAGACATCCTAGCAGTCTTTGTAGAATTTTGTTTCTGAATATAGAAACACTTAAGTCACATTCAGACTTCCTGCTAATGTGACATAAAGGTAGATGGTGGTTTACTACAATATCTATAATACAGTGGGCAGCAAGTGATTGAGAAAACTAAATTCAGAGCTGACAGACCTAATTTTCCCATATAGTCAATAGAGAAAGGCAGGTGCCATATTCAGACTATGTAGTTTTATAATCCCTAACTCCAATTGCACTTTGTTTCCCTGGAAAACCAACAGTCCAAATTCCACCAGAGCTGCTTAAAACCAGAAGAAAGCAAAATGTCAGAATCCCTACTGAAACCAATAGGAAATAAACTACCTAAACCCCCCAGATTTATTGATTAGGTTCTAGATCCCACTAGGAACAAGCTGCTATCACTTTCTACTGCTTGCCATAGACATAAGGAACTCCATACTACCTTCCTCAATAATTGCTAGAAACCGTTTCTTGCAAATCAGTTGTGCTTTTAAATGGGATTGTTGCATAGCGATTACTATGTTGATTCTCAAAAGATCATGGTTTTCGGTTTCTTTTTTTTTTAAGAAAATTCTATTATCACTTTTCCTATTTCATAAGGATTTTTTCTTAATGACCAGTATTTTACATAGAACATATATATATATTTATTGATGTACATGTGTATTATTACTGGAATAGCATGGGATGTTATGAACAACTTGACCTATGTTAAGTTTTAATTCCATATAATATGCAGAGAAGCTAATATGGATACTTCCGTAAACTTTTTGCAGTTCTTAACCACAGCCTACTATATATGGAAGGAAAGCAGTCAAAAAGCAATGTCAGCCTTTGTTGATTGATTAGGACCACTAACTGCATGTGTAACTGTTGGAATAAGTAAACCACTGTGTTTCATTATGATAGTAAAAGTAAACCAAGTATGAAGCCTGCTGGCTTGCCAGAAGCAATTTTCTTGAGCTCTTGAGTTTTACTTAGATTTTTTTTTTCCTTTTATCATTTTTGATAGTGTAGATTCAAAGTTTTTCAAGTCAGCTGAAATCACAGCAGCAGTTGCACCATAACCTAATCACCAACAAACTCAGTCACCATTAGCTCTTAAAGAAACTGCTAGACATCTGCACTTGCCCATCAGGATAGCAATAGCAGTTGCACATCAGCCTGATCTAACACAGCTTCTCTTCCATGTTCTGAAGCAGGAGACTTCCCTGCAAGAGGAAATTACCTTTCTGTTGCATCAAACTCATGTAATTTTTAAGACTGGCCATTTATGCTCTACCAATTTTGTTGGCAAATTCGAGCAATTGAGGAGATGCTAGAGATTCAGATATCTGAGAAAATGCTTATAGCCACCCAGCTGGCCACCATCTTGCCCAAATGGAAAGAATACTTCTGAACTCTGTCTATAAGATTTAAGATCTGACCTTACAGAATGCTGAAACAAAAGTCATACAACTTTCATACCTGGTTCCTAAGAGGAATCCAACTGAGGAGTGCTGAAACCTTTTCTTATATTTTTATTGGTTAGAAAGGTGAATCTACCCAACCAAAAACGTGTTCCCTGGAAATGGGAACAAAATACTTTTTAGATAGCTCATTAATTTTTGCATGTTTCTTTCATTTCACCCCAGTGCATTATGATGTCTGTCATCAGCATATGGACTCTCAAGTAAATGGACACTGATTACATATTTTGAAAATACTGGTAATGTAGAGTCCAGCATCCCCAAAAGGGGAAAGGTGAATAGGTTAATCATATTGCCACTGCATTCATTTGATTACTACCAGTGACCTGCTTGTCTAAATGGCATTCATTCCATAGTATGTTAAACAATATATATGAATTTTAGAAGGACTTTGTGCAAACCTCTCACTCTATATTTTTAATAGAATCAACTAAAGCACACAACATTCAAGTCTCAAAGAACCAAAGTATATATTAATAGTTCATTCTGAATACTTCCTTAGGAGTATGGGTATGGGGAAGTATGGGTCAAAATTTTCAAAGGGAAGAGGCCCATTTTTGCTCACAAAAATGATATGCAAAATTGTGACAGCATTTATGTGGGCAATCAGTGACATTATATAAGCAGATCCAGCAAATGCACTTGCAAATGATCAGTACAGGCACCCAGCTGTAGCTGATGCTTTGCTTGTACCTTCGTGAATATTCTCCTGGTAACTGCATGCACTAATCCACCACTAGGATTACATTTTATGCAAGCATTTTTAGCACAAACACACCTCCACCCTCCTTGTTTGAAATGTGAGTGCTGGTGTATTAAAAAATATTTGGAAGACAGACTTATTAAGATAAATGTTAAGGGAACACAGTGGGGTATATTTTCAGTGTGGAGCAGAAAGATTTAACTGCATGACTTCCATTAGCTTTAATGAGCACTGCACAGCTAAATCCTCACACACCACACTAGAAGATTAACCCAGAAAACACACACTGTTTACTTTTTACTAATACTCTGATTATTACCACGTTCTTCCTCCTCCTCCTCTTCTTCCTCCTCCTCTTCTTCCTCCTCCTCTTCATCCTCCACATCTTCACCTTCCTCTTCATCCTCCTCTTCTTCCTCTTCAATCTCTTCTTCTTCGTCTCGATCTATCTCCTCATCATCCTCCTCCTCATCACCTTGCTCCTCATTATCATCAGAATATTCCTCCTCTTCTTCATCCTCTTCCTCTTCTTCCTCTTCTTTTTCATCCATCTCCTCTGTTCCATCAGTTTCATAGCACTCATCTACCGAAGAGTTGTCTGCTTTAACCACAAAGGGCTTTCTTTTGGGGGCTGGTTCTTGGGGTTGCTTATCTTGTGTTTTTCTTTTTTTTGCCAAAGGACAGCCATAAACACTGCAAAAACAAAAGATGGAAATTATTACACTATTCTGCATATATCTATGGGGCAAATTGTATAACTCATGATATTTAGTCATGTATTCTAGTTCTATACCATTATTAGTTGCTGTTCTCAAATGTGTATTTTAAAATTAAGGTGCTGCTCAGCCAATAATGACCAAGCGGAAGGACACTTACAAAAGCTGTGAAATTGCAAACAACTATTATTTGCCTGAAAGTATCACACGTACATGTCAGAACTGATACTAATGTGCTGTTTTCCTTCTCATTGTTTTCTCTCTTCTGCATGTTACACTCATTTCTAAGACAGATGAGTACAGCTGAAAAATGAGCAATCTTATCCTACCTGTTAGCTATCAGTACAACAAGGAATAAAGCAATGCTTTATAATATTGAAATATTCAGTAAGGTTTTGATTGTGTACAATTAAGACATGTTTCAATGATATTTAAATAATGAAAATACAAACACATTCTTAATGCTGCTGTTTACTGTTATTATTATAAATGATTCATTGCTCATAAATTCTCCACTGCTATGCTACAAGTCTGGACAAAGGGGAAAACAAGCTCCCCAACACAACCAAAAAAAAAAAAACAGTTTTCAGAGCCAGTGTTGGAAGTGTTCTCACACTGAAAAAAAAAACAACAAAACATGAACAAAATCCTTTGTCAGTGAAGAAAGTCAGACTTTTCAAAGTGGATCACCACCTCCTCACCTACCATGTTAACTCATTGTAACATAAATAGCATTTCAGAGTTCTGGTCTTGTACTAGAGTGGCCACATCTCAAAGGTCACATAATCTGTGTTTCCTGAGTGTGATCACCCTTGTGTAATCTCTGTAACCTTCTACACAGACTGACTGCATATAAAGAATTGCTTTTTGTTTAAAGAACTTCCTATTTAAATTTTTCTACTCTGTGATTATACATGCTACTCTAACTATATTAGATTTTAGTCTTCCTGTGCTTAACCAGTTTTGGGACATTTAAACTGTTCTTTATAGTCCTTTTTCTTATTTACTTATAACTTCTGCATAACGTTATATTTTTGCCTCTTTTATCCCAATTACAAATCACTGAGGATTTCTATCATTTTCTTCCACTCTAATAAAGCTTCATATTCTACCAACAAACCATTGGCACATAGAAGGTGCCACCTTAGTGCTACAGATGCGCTCTTTGCAGTGGCAACATTGTCTTGATTTCGGCGTGATTTAATTCCATCTGAGCAGCTATGCAACCCAATTACTTAAAATGCTACTTAGGGTAACAACATTTTTCTTTAAGTGCCTAGCCACTTTATTTAAGTGTCTGACTTAGCCACTGTCCTGCCTAAATTTTTAAGCACATCTTCAGGAAGACTGACTCAATCACCCTGGCACACATATATCTAAGGAATACACACAGCCACAAAAGATGGTATTCATCATGGAAAATCTGCTAAGGGAGACCTTCTTTTCATAACACAGGTACTTCTCTCTCCGTGTAGGTAATATAGGTGTCTTTAAAGATTAATCCAATCCAGCATGCCTAAATTAAGCACCTCCCTCCATTAACACCATTCATGAGTAAATTTTCAAGTACCTCCATCTAGCCAGATTCCAATCATCCTCACTTGGGAGTAATATGGAGTAGCAGTGCTAACATAGTTTCCAGACACCGACACTAAAGTTGAGATCTAATGTTTTCAGGCTATAGAATGAACAGACACATTGTCCATATCCCAGGACCATGCTCCATCCAGCAGATTACATGGCATATCCTGGGAGAGAGCATTCTCTTCCAGAAGGTGAGTCCCTGAGGAGCTGGCTGCAAGAAACTCAGTCTGATACATATCAGGCAAGCAAAAGCCCAAAGCTTCACTAATTATAAGGGCCCTAAACCTGGGAAAAGAGGAGGCGTAAGCTTCTGGTCTCTTTGGACTATATTTGTTTCTGTCATAGAACCACACAATCGTAGAAGGATTGGGACTGGAAGGGACCTTAAAGATCATCTAGTTCCAATCTCCCCTTGCTACAGGCAATAACACTTTCCACTAGATCAGGTTGCTCAGAGTCTCAACCAGCCTTGGCTGTTTCATCACATTAAGGCCAGAACATGAACTCCACCCTGATCTGATCTTTCTTAAGAACGCTAAATACTTGCAAAAGTTTTCATCTAGTAATAGCCCAAAACAGTCCCCTTCGGAATTCATGCAAGTCTGGGAACTGGGGAAAAAGAAAGTAAGAGAACAAATACATCAGCTGTTGTTTATTTTTTCTATTTGGCATTTAAGCATTATTGACAGATTTTTAGATACAAATTTTTTGTCATAGGTAGAAATAAATTGTTGTAATTGCCATTTTTGCTCGTCTTTTTTCGTGGCTTTATGCTTTTCAATACAACATTTCATGAAGTTTGTGAGAATCTAAGACATTACTTGGGACTCAGGTCCACCCTGGAAAATGCATAACTGGCAACGGAAATCAGTGCCAGTTAGCTGCCTGATTGGTTTGAATGCTTTTATAAATCTCATTAAATAACTATTTGCAACATAACTATTCAAGTAAAGTTGTGAATTTGACTTTATTTTTCAACTTTATCTGTTCTCAGTACCTTTGCTCATAGAATTTAAATTGAGGACACATCAGCAACTAACAGAAAGAAACATTTGTATACTTTAAGAGTTGGGTCCAGCACTAAATTCTTGGGAATATGTCATTTTCCCAAGGAAACTGGTTATATTAACTCCGATTAAGTTATTGTAAAATTATTCCTGATTAGTTTGCACCCGTTTCTCCACAACCCTGAATTTGTTTTTGCCTATGCTTAGATTTCATACAATCATAGAATCATAGACTAGTTAGGGTTGGAAAGGACCTTAAGATCATCTACTTCCAAGCCCCCTGCCATGGGCAGGGACACCTCACACTAAACCATGCCACCCGAGGCTCTGTCCAGCCTGGCCTTGAACATTGCCAGGGATGGAGCATTCACAACTTCCTTGGGCAGCCTGTTTGAGTTCCTCACAACTCCCACAGTAAAGAACTTGTTCCTTGTATCTAACCTAAATTTCCCCTGTTTAAGTTTTAACCCGTTACCCCTTGTCCTGTCACTACAGTCCCTAATGAAGAGTCCATCCCCAGCATCCTTATAGGCCCCTTCAGATACTGGAAGGCTGCTATGAGGTCTCCACTCAGCCTTCTCTTCTCCAGGCTGAACAGCCCCAACTTTCTCAGCCTGTCTTCATACAGGAGGTGCTCCAGTCCCTGATCATCCTCGTGGCCCTCCTCTGGACTTGTTCCAACAGTTCTGTGTCCTTTTTCTGTTGAGGACACCAGAACTGCACACAATACTCCAGGTACTTTATAAAGTTACCACTGCATAGGTTTTTCTTACAAAACCTTTTAGATACTGCCTTGCACTGGCTGTTCAACTATATACCTCATATAACTTATATATGCACCTTGTGTACTACAGAATTCATAGTCTGAGAAAGTTAAAAAAATCCGTGACTTGCAGAAACCCCAGAAACAGGCCACTAGACCTACTGTTTAGGTGCCCTATTTTCTTCTTTTCTTTCTTAACCTGTTCCGCTCTCATCCTTCTTTTCATTAATTTTTCACACTCTGCCTCCAGGACACTTCTCTCTTTCTGGCATGTTCCCTGTGGTCTCTCCAGTGAGTACAACAAGGGGAACGCAGTGCCAGCTTCCCAGCAGCCTCTGCCACTAAATTCCCCTCCCGACCACATACAGAGATGACAGTCTCTCCCACTGACCTCTTGTTCCTCATATATTTGTGAAATCTGTTATTATTTGTCCTTGTAGCTTCTGCAATTTTCTCTCCATTTCTGTTCATTGCCTTTTGTGATCATCCCCTTATTTGCTTATTTTTTAGACTTGGTTATCCCTGCTCAAAGCCTTGACCCCATTGATTTATGTGTCTTGCTTGCCTTTGTCTGCTCTTTTATTGCTCACTGTATTTCCCTGGTCAGCTGTGTTTGTCTTATTTTCCCCTCACGCTTCAGCTCTCTTGGCTTTCAGTGGAATATACATTTGGGCTTCCAGAAGCACACTTCTGAATATTCCACTCTTCTTTGCTGTGTGACTCAGTCATCTCTGGGTTTTGGAATCTGTCATGAATAATTCCTGTGGAAGGAACGTTGCTGAATTTCACAGTGATAAGATCCAAGAGGACATATAGACATTAATAATTGAATAAATGGAAGAAATAATATGTGAATTTATACTCCTTAGTTAGAAGATGATTTACGGTATTTTTTTAAGTCTCATGCAATTTTTCTCCATTAAAATCATACTATTCTACTCACTGATACATTCAGTAGTACCTTTCCTCAGGAAATAGGTATTTCTTTCCCAGAAATGAACTTCTTGATTTTTAATATATTTTATTACTAATATAATATAATTCTAAGCATAATAAGTATGAGAATTCAACTTCTTGATTTTAATATATTTTATTACTAATATAAGTCTCAGCATAATTAGTATAGTTATTATTTCTCAGCTATAACAGTGAAACATATCTCTTTAAATATTTATAGTATAAGACTAGAGAAATACGGGGATATTCTAAATCAGATTACAGATTAATATTCTCCCCTCCATGATATACCAACTCACACATCAAAAGTAGGACATGACATCTATGTCTGGAGGACACTTTTTTCTCAGCATGCCTTATTTCCCTACATGAATTAGAAGGGAGCTCATGTGACTAACAAAGGTCCTAGTTTAGATAAAGTGATTCCTATCTGCCATGTTTATCAGCCTTCTTTTTCAATTTGTATGCCTTTTCTATTGAATCTGTTATTTCAAGCCTTGTGCTATAAGATCTAAATCAAGAAAAATGAGATCATGGTAATATTGTGCCCTAAATCCAAATAACATTTTTTCTCTGAGGTTTATCATCCCCCCCCCCAACTTTTTTTTATTTTTTTTCTCATCACTACTTTGAAAAATCTTACAAAATGGGATTTTCTTTCAATCTAAAAAATGTCCCCAGCAACAGTGTCATCATTCTTTCCTTTTTCCATGTAAGAATTTAATTTAATATAAACAAAAACATTTTGTAGGGAACAGTTTGCTATATAGCCACCTAATGAGGTTATCAAAAACATTTGACAAAACACATGAGTATCTGAAGTGGTGCTGAGATGGAATTCTATCATACATAGTTGAGGATAGCGAATTAGGAAGAGTCTGCATGGAAGCAAACTTCTGCATAAGGTTTCAGACAGGAAGTTCCCAAGGCACTTACTCTTGTCCCACTGGATATCACAAGTATTATTTTTGGTTTGGACTAGATAACTTTCAGATCAAAACTTTTAGGGTATTGAGAAAATAGGTACTTTGCAGATAAGTCCTTTAACAAATCAAATCTTCAGAGTATGTGAAACCTAATTAATTAGCATAACACTGCATCCTATTAAATCACTCTCAAAAGTGACTACTTTTAGCTTTAAAAGACTGATAGTATTGACTGATGGCAGTTGACCAGAAAATAAATACTTGGATTCTACCAAACCTTACATCCTGAACTCTCTGCATTCCAGGAGGATGCCCCTCCCAGCAGACTATGCACTGCTGTGAGGAAGAGCTTGCAGCACTCATGTTGAAGATGGAACATTGAATTGATAGGAAAGAAAGAATCATAATAAATTCAGAAAAAGACTGTGACTCCAGTGTAGCAATTTGCCTATTCAATTGCAAGAATAAACTCCTTCAGCTGAGGACAATTTTCCATTCATATTTAAATGACTGCTTAAAGTATGCCAAATTTCTGCAGGAATGAGCAGCAAACCCAGCAGACAGTGATAACTGTGAGGTGGTAAAGTCAAGCTTCCTTGTGGGAAATTATTTTTGCAGTCTAAGCCACACCAGTCGGGAATCTTTCCTACCCCTCAGAAGTCCCATGTAATGCCTGCGTATCATCCTGGAATATGTGAGGTATTAAGTGAAACCTTCCCAGGCTGTGAAAGGTGAAGCTGAGCAGTCTAATCACTAAGCTATAGAAGAGAAAATGGAAAAAGCAACAAATCAAAGTTCAAGAAGGATATGGAGTTTCTTGAGCTTTCATTTGACAGAGATGGATAATTGCAGCGAAAAAGACAGAGCTAGAGATAGAGTTGGTGCTTCCAACCAGCTGGATTAAAATCCTCTTTGCTAGCATCCTGCCTGCTAGGAATCCCAATCTAGAAGACTAACTTACCCAACATCTGAGCCAGAGCCTTGAATACTGTTCTAGAATTAGGCATGATTCTTGCAATCATTGCACTGCTAAGCACCATAGCATCTAAGGTCACTTACAGGATAACTACCCTAACTTCTGTCTTCTCAGCTGGAGTTAGGCATTAATCCAGATTCAGTGCTTTGGAAAATCTGTGTTCCCATCCACATTTTACATGCTTAAGTATTTTTGTAAAATTACTACTTTTTAATCTATTTTAAACTATAATTAAAATTAAAAAAAAAAAAACAAAACACCTTTTTGAATACAATAAACTCATCTCTACAGTTCTGCTGTAGTTCCGACTTTCCCATGAGCTTCTGCTTCTGGTTCAATAAATCAGATCACTATAGGCAGGAAGTGCTTTTGTGTGCAGTATCAAAACACACCATCATTACTTAATTTATCTGTAGTGAATAGAACTTTATTGACTTTTCAGATTAGATATGTATACAATAGTATTTCAGTTCAGTGAAAATATTAATTTACCTGTACAGGTACAAGTTTGACTGATAGGAATAAGTGAAATGCAGAGCACCCTATCTTCTTTTTTTTTTCCTTCTGGAGTTTCAAATTTTTATGTACTGAATTTTGGAAAAGCAAGCAAAATTACAAAAGTGCCCAGAAGGATCTCAAAAGGTAGAGGCAGAAGATGTGATATTTTCTTCACAGAGCCTTAAAAGCCAATTTGATCCTTTTGCACTTCAGAGCCTTTTAAAGCCTTTTAAAACACATGAACAGCAACAAACACAATGCAGATCAACTCAGGTGTATAGCGTTATTTAACTAAGTAAGGCCAAAAGAAAAATTAAGTGTCTCTAAAAAACCTTCATTGCAAAAAGGTGTTAGAAGTAACAAATAGCAGGAGAATAGAATGATATGCCAGAACTAAATGATGGAGCTCAAAAGTTCAGTTATTTTTTTTAGAAATTCAAATATTGAAATACATATTTTTAAACAAAATAAAGCTGATTAGCTTTGATGTATTCAGTAGAGTCATAGTAACTTAAGGCAAAGTAAGGATTTTTTTTAAGTGGATCCTATACATCTCCAGTGTGAAGCACCTCCCCATCACAATTCACTGAGACTCCAAACCAATATAACTGAACCCTGGATGCTGTAACTGAACCTTGTGATGAACAGTGGCCAATTTACTGGCTAACCTGCCGTCTGGCTGGTGAGACTGTTTCACCCATCACCAGAGTTTCTATTCTTGGGATATGACAACTGAAAGGAAACTTTCAGCTTTACAGTAAGTAACCCATTTAAACAATGAGTTTATATGATTTTTTTAATCCAATATCTGTTCAGTGAAGAAAAATGAGGCACGATAATGTATTTCTAGATGTACAAATACATAGGGAAAATCTAAGCCCCAGAGAGCTCATTTAAAGCATGATGTAAAAGATAAATAACAAACCATGAGACTGAAAACTTGCATGGCAGCACAGGTTACCAAAGTACATGCCCTGAAGCTGTAGATTGTTTAAAAGTATTTATAAAAATAAATCAATATAATATTTGATTGCCCCATGACTTATGATGCCATAGATAGTGTTCATCTCTCACCTACCCCTAGGCTCCTAAAAACTATGTCTATACATGTTACATTAAGTTCCCTCTGTAAGTCAATGCAAAGAAAGTGGAACCTCCTAGGAGGTAATTCATCTCACCTTTCTTAGACACATTGCCTATCTCTCCACTGACAATAAAGGGAGTTAATGGAGATTAATTTATATTTCTACCACTTAGGAATCTGATAAAAGTGAGAGAAATACAAGGCTTTTTCTTTTCTTTTTTTTTTTAAATATTGTATGTCCATCCCCAGCAAAGACCATACCTAACAGATTTTAAAACCATGCAGTACCACACTTTCATAAAGAGAAACCCAAACCTTTTCCTCTTTCCTTTCCACAGGTGCTGTATCACTAAACATGAATAATTCTCCTCCCTATAGCCTACCTATTTTTTCAAGACCATCTGCACGATCCAATGTCAGACAAATGCTGTAGTTGCACTCTAATCTTAGGATGGCAAATACCCAACTTAACTGTGCATTCAAGAGCCAGACCGAGACACAATTATGTCTTGTTGCCAGACCCTGAATACAGGAACTGATCAAAGAAACTAGGAGAGTGCAAAAAGCACAGGTTTAATGACTCATATTGATTCATTAGATGAAATGCATATAATCAGGTTTTGCTAAGTAGCTATTGATTCTGCACATTTCAGTATTGATTTAGATGTAACCCAGACACATAAAAATGGGACCATGTAGAGGCAGTGACAACTTCTGCACTAACTCAGAATCCTGAAGTCTACATTTATTTCAAAAATCTACACTGGAAGAAAAATATTAGGAAAGAGACCTTTTCTAAATGCAGACAAAAATGAGGTTGGCTACACCATACTAAATCAAAGTATTGTCTAGAGCTGCCAAGATGTCCAGATTTCTGTGTATCCCATGTTTCAGCCTCAATACAGGCAGAGGATAAGGCACACACTAATTTATATATTTTTCATGATAACATGATATCATGAAATGGGAAAAGTTCATAAAAAGTCATTTACAAATTTGAAAGTATTAGAATACACAAGAGCAAATCTATGAGTTACAAAAGAATCTATCCATAGTCACAACACCAGAGCCTTGGACGTCACATAAAATTTTTCAATTCCAACATTTTAAATGTAATAGCTTTTAAGCAATTCCACATTCTAAACTCAAGCATTCAAAAAGGGGAATCAAAGGTGATTCCTGTAGTTATACTGTCAATCATTTAACAACATGGCTAGATATGTATTAGTAGAATCAACAGCCTTAGACACAGACTCAATAGATCATATTTAACAACAACACAGCAGGTCAAACTATCATTCAAGCATGTACTTAAGAATTGAATAATAGCTTATGCTGTCATTTTATTGTATCTCTAATGTAGGACCGCTACAATGAGGCTATTGGCTAATGATTCCTATCACAAATACTTTTCCCATCATCTCTACATAGATACACAGTAGCATTAGCTCCCAACTTCATTTTAACTAACATATATGGAACAGAATTAAGAAATTCAATACAACAATTTTTCTGTAATCATAGCAATAAGTATCTCACTTTATTTAAAGAGCTAATGGCTGAAAAGTACACCCAATGGAAAGGAATAATACTAACAAGTAGCTTTCTAACACAAGACAGTCATCAGTAAACATCTTAAATTACAGAAAAAAAATAACAAAAAACAAAATAATATAAGCTGCAGCCACTTCAGTCTTTATGTACTGGATTCTCACCTCCAGCATAAGCTACAAGATACTGTTCTTTGCCTTGCACAGTTGTTTAGGAGTCATTCAAGTGTGAAATATTCTAAATTTTGGTTGTTAAGAGTATTAAGATATTTAAGTCTTCCTATTTAAAGAAAAAGCAAAAAGAATGTGCTTTTCCATAACACAGAGAAAACATGATTATTCTAAAACAGAATAGAAATGACAGCATTCTCTCTGCTTTATTGCATTATGGAAGTGCAGCTAGAATTGGTCTCTTGGCAAAAATGTTAACTGTTATTAATATGCATTTAGCAAACCTTATTATGAAGTGTCCTGGGTTCAGCAGTAGCAGTCATTTTTTCTCCTTTTTAGTAGCTGGTGCAGTGCTGTGCTTTTGATTTTCGGCCTGGGAACAGCGGTGATAACACCGATGTTTTTAGTTACTGCTCAAATGTTTGCTCTGACCAAGGACTTCCTGTGTCTCATGCTCTGCCAGGGAGGAGGAGAAGCTGGGAGGAAGCAGAGACAGGACACCTGGCCCAAACTAGCCAAAGAGTTATGTCATACCACAGCACGCCATGCCCAGGATGTAATTGAGAGTTACCCGGAAAGGCTGGTTCACTGCTCGGTCGGGCTGGGTATTGATGGGTGGTATTGAATTCTCTTCCCTTGTTATTTCTCTTGTCATTATTATTATCGGTGGTAGTAGTAGTGGTCTGTGTTATACCTTAGTTACTGGACTGTTCATATCTCAACCCGTGGGAGTCACGTTCTTTCAATTCTCCTCCCCGTCCCTCCAGGGATGCCCTTCTCTCTTAGTGGGCTCTGCACCCAAGTGGCTACCATAAAAATCTGTTTACATAAAGAGGATTTCTAAAATACCTTTATCATTATACCTCTTTGAGCCTAATTTCTAGGACAAAATTTTGTTACTAGCTGTTGTGCTTGCCAGTTTACTATTGCATACAAAGTCATAAGGACAAACTTATAACCAAGACTTTATGTTTTTTGCTCTAGATAACACAGATATTTTAGTATTATGTGATTTTTAACAGCTATTAGAGTCCCTGTTAGCAGTTTCTATCAGAGATGCATTACAGCAGTCTGGGGCTCTAGACCCTCAGAATTCTCCTGACTGAACTTTTGCTCAGAGTGACAGTAACAGGGCACACCCTTCAAGTGACGCAAATATAATGGCATATGTTTTCCCACCCCATGCAAGTACAAGGCAGGTACTGTGGATCATTATTCTCCCTTCTGATAAAATGCTGCTGCACAATCTCTGCGCCTGCCATGACCTACACCCTGAAAGGCATGGATTTGCTTGTGGAAATCTACAGAACTATTCTCCTGCAGCACACAGGAGTTGCTTTGTTGGGGGTCTTGCTGGTAGCATTTCCACTCATCTATTATAAAGAAATGGTTCAAGCTGTTGGGAGCTCAAAGGACAAAACTATACCCTGTGTTCAGTTATTTGGTTTTGACCTTTTATTTTTTTTCTTCATGATCAGAAGAATTAGAAATACTCTGGTCTAAAAATTAAAGTTTACCTAGTGGCTTAATCACACAACTCCAAAAGCCAGATGTCTAGATATGGGCCTAAATGGCTTTGCCTTAATCTAGCCTTTTTTTTTAATATATATATATGTTATAAAAGGAAAAAAATAAAAAAAATAAATAAAATTAACTGAATTCCATCACATTCTAGTCCAGAATAGTGAGGCTCCAATTTGACTCACATCACAATTGAAAAAAAATACTACAGCATGTAATGTTACTTTTTATAACTGACAGTGAGTTCCATTAGAATGTAGAAGAATCTCTGAAGGAAAATGAAAATAGCCTCCCAAGGGAGTGGAAGCCCCACACAGCATGATTTAAATGTGGCAGCTGGGTTGTGGGTGGAAATGGTAGTTTTCATTGAAAATCTGCTGCCAATATACCTCCTATAGCTAGATTTCCCAGAGAAATGTGGCAGCTATCCCCCTCTGAAGTTCAGATGCTCCATTTTAAAGATGCACAGATAGGAAAAGTAGCAAGGATTAACTGAGTAGCAAAAGGTCCAGAACGATGTACCATCCAAGGACCAAAGAGTAAAATTGGAAATGGCCAGAAGTAGAAGTGTGTAACAGGAAGATGACAAGAAGAGGACAGATACTTTAGTTTTAAAAGATGAAAGGCAACTTTTTTAGAAAGCATATGCCACTTAAAAGACTGCTTTTAATTTTTTAATAGTTTAAGCCATTTGATGCTTAACACGCCTCATTGAAAATCAGTTAGCAATGTGTTAGTCACTTTTAAAAAAGGTCCTATATATTTGGGGAACAGATCTGTCTTGAAAATAGTTGTGGCAACATGAAATGTCATCACACTTAACTTTAAAGCACGTAAGTTTAGATGACTAAGTTCCTTAAGTGAATAAATTCCCCATTGGTAATATATACATGTATAGAAACCTGGGACTTACTATAGAAAGCATGCTGACTGTAGTGTATCTACATTAAGAAATATGAAGTACCATGAATAGAATATTTACAAAATCACTTCTCTCTTGTTGACATCTGCAACATCCTTTCTTTTCTTTTTTGTTCTTTTTCTTTTGTTTGTTTTGATTTGGGGTTTTTGGGTTTGTTTGGATTTTTTTGGATCCAAATCAATCTGTATAGCTCCAAATCTGATTCCGCTAGAGCAGCCCTTTAATAACATGTCATGGTTTAATCCCAGATAGCAACCAACTACCACGCAGCCGCTTGCTCATTCACACCCACCCTTGCCCTAGTGGGATGGGGAGGAGAATCAGGAAAAGGTAAAACCCATGGGATAAGAATAGCTTAATAATTGAAATAAAATAAAATATAATAATAACACTAGAAACAGCAACATAAATATGTTATTATTATTAATAGTAATAACAGTAGGAAAAAAAAGAGGAATAAACACCGGTAAACACAAGTGGTACATAACACAATTGCTCATGATATGCTGATCGATACTCAGACAGACCCGAGCAGCGATTGGTGCCTTCCAGATGACTCCCCCAGTCTATATACTGGGCTTGATGTGCTGTGGTATGGAATACCGCTTTGGCTAGTTTTGAGTCAGGTGTCCTGTCTCTGCTTCCTCCTGGCTTACTGTGCCCCTCCTCACTGGCAGAGCATGAGACTGAAAAGTCCTTGACCATAGTAAGTGCTACTTAGCAACAACTAAAACATTGGTGTGCTATCAGTATTCAACAAGTATTCCCAGGCTAAAGCCAAAAACAGCACTGTGTCAGTTACTAGGAAAAAAAATATAACTCTATCCCAGACAAAACTAGGCTATCACCAAACTAACTTTTCCTTTCTCTGTTCTCTGTGAAAACTGCACACTCCTTTCCTTTCACAGGCCTGGTTTCAACAGCCAGGACAGAAGACAGCTTCTTCCTTTGCCTGTCATCCTTTTGGTATGTCTCTGGCTTTGGCATTAACATTATGCTCAGGCCTACTTTGGCTGATGAAGAAACCACTGCTTCCTGAGGTGGTATTTCCATTGCTGTCCAGGATGCACCACGATTTTTTTTCCATGAAAGGGGATGTGGCTGCTATGCTGTCTATAGCGATCAGTGCTGTCCCTGCATGTCAGGGTGAGCAGAGGATGCCTCCTTGTGCCTACTGGATCAGAGGATGCCAGTATAAGTACCTGCGGTCTGCAAATCTCAAAGGTTCCGGCATGTAGAAAGCAATGAGCATCACAGCTTAGCTAAGCAGCAGCACCTCTGGGCATAACATAAATAGGTTTTCTATAACTACCATAGTATAAAAGGAATTAAATTCTATTCCTGCTTACACAAGAGAACAGTGCAATCTACAGAATATATAAAAGGTAAGAAACAAAACAACCCCCAACCAATAAAATGTTTCTAGCAAATCTAAACCATGAGAGTTCTGTTGTGGTTCTTCCTCAGCCATCCACTACATGTGATCTAAGTCTGACTGGCTGCTATAATTTTCAATGAACAATCAAATTTATAGTAGATAGAAAAAGCTAAGTATTTTCTCTGTTTCATAGTCTTGCTTAAATGCCACCATTTTGAATAAGTGGTTCCAACTTCAGTCAATGCCATTTTAACTGTTCAGTGCTTCCACCTACATCCTTTTGATAACATAATATGAAGTTAACACAGTACTCAGAATTTATTTGCCTTCTTTTGAAAATGGTATTTGGTTTATAACTGTGACTCACTTTCTGAGTCCATCTTTCTCTGTGATGACTTTAAGTCTCACAAGCTAAGCAAAGCCAGGCCATGTCAGTTCTGAGTATGTCAGTATTCCTAACAAACATCTAGGTGCTCCAGAGATGGTAATATGACTCAGAAAGTAGTACACTTGCCTTGCAAGTAGCACTGAAACAAATTCACCATTGTGGAAGGGACAGAATACTGTAAAGCTGATAATACTTTACATCATATGGAATTAAGAAGAGCAAAGTGTCTGTGTTTAAAGAACTAGAAATGTTAATTCCAAAGGCCTGCTGACAATGAAGTTGCACAATTACATTCTGTAAGAATTAGTCCCACATTTTCAGACAGATAAACAATGTTATTTTGTTTTCCACTTCCCATCTCAAACTCCTATGCACTATAAATATAAAAAGATGCTATGACCAGTCTTGTGAGTCAGTGTGTTATTGTGATTGTATTACAACATCATAAGCACCTTCAGTGTCATTTGAAATCAAATACTTAACATCACAAAAAGGACTCAGGCTAATGCATTAATATTTGCGAAATGTTTTAAAATAAACAGTTGAAAATGCTTTCTGAGCATGAAATAGAGTTACCATAGTAAATTGGCTGCTAAGTAGCCAATCCATCTTGTTGGGACTTCACATCTTCTACTTCCTTTCACAAAGAATGGGATATCTAGAGAATTCTCTGAGAAATGTTTCAAAATCTGTTTTATTGTTTGGTGGCTAGTGACATGCAAACATCTGTAAGACTCATGAGAGTATATTCATCATGTATGTCATGATATATGGCATATCCTCTTATTTGAGATGACTGTTTCCTTGTCCCCTTCTCCTGAAGTAGTTTTGAATAGTTACTAAGTACCAACAAACTGTTAGTCCTTATTGATCATCCTAGAAGAAACCATGCCCAAATAAGATCTACATTAAACAGTGTTTCAATAATTCTAGCACATTATTCTTACTGACCATACAAATACTCAGTAACAAGAAAACACTTGCTAATCATTGTATAAATGAACTTTTAATATAAGAAGGATGGTCTAAAGCAAAAGGCACTGGAGATTCAGAGGCATGATTCAACTTCTGGATGTGACGCAAATTACTTGTGTGGAAAGAGCGAGTCACGAACTGCTAGCTTACCATGGGAGCAAATGCATTACAGCTCTCGGTTTCTATGCATAGCTGCACAGTGAAAGTCTAACTGAATTTCAGTTAGAATTTCCCAAGTGAGCAGAGATACCCAAGTGAGGTTTATCTGCTCCTCTTCTAATACCTAGGCACTTAACACACAACAGAATTTAGACACTGTAATCTAGACTAAAGGAAGGCATTTTCTGTACTGGGGGATTTCCACTCTTGGAATTAATCACCCAAGGCTGCCTTTTTTCATGCAGAAACAAAGATTAATTCAGTCTTTTGACTAGGAAGAACCACGATCCCAGAATTAGCCATTATCTAATCTAGAACATATAGAAATGTGTGAGAAATTAGTGTTTAATATCCTCTATTGCCAGGGGTAACTGAAGATTAATTTTGCATCTCTCAAAAGACTGCTTGCTCATGAAATTTTATAGCAATCTGGGCTGAGAGTGCCCACTTCTCTAATAGTTCATGCAAAACAATACATTTACATGTCCTTTGCTATTGGTGAAGGATTCATTCCACGTCTCTCTAAAATTAGTGTTTGTCTTCTATATGAAGTGCTAATGCTGAAACTGGAAATAAGAGTTCTTTTCTCTCCTTGTGAATGCTCAAAGTTACAAACTATATCCTTCCCTATTCCTTTTGTATATATAATTGTCCATAAAATATGAACAGATCAACAAAAGCGAATACAAACATCCTGACACCTTAGCTTCTTCATAGTCAATGCAAGTTCCCAGAAGATGGGAGAAACATGTTCTAAGTCTTGTTAACAAAGAGTAAAGTAGTGGGTGAGCACCCAGCTTTGCATAGATCACAAGCTAGATGACTTGCTACACTGAAACAGGCCAATAAGAGATTAGAGATGTACTTAGAATGACATAGGTATAAAGGTGCCCAAAAAAATTTTCCTGGCAGAACATTAGAAATTTGAACAAGTTTAATGTTGCAAGTACATTTCTACTTTGTCTCCAGAGCTAGACACAAAATAAGGGAGTGATGATGAGGGTCCACCCTTTGGACCAGATAACTTAAAGCAGAAGTAGAATACATGCCAGTTTTTAGCATTGTTTTTTTTTTCTGAACACCTATTCCCCATTCACAAAGTTTTGCTAAGATTTTCTCCTGGAGACACTGAGCATGAAAAAACATTAGCAGCTGCATATCATTGGTGAATTTCTTTCATGTGTATCAGTTGGACAGAAAGCATTTATCCACTACTTATTCATCCAGTTTAGTTGTCTGATCATTACTTTAAATAAAAATACTGATGGCACACCCAGGTAACTGAACTTCAAAAAGCTGTTTTAAATGGAAGGTATGGACATTTAAAGCCAATCATATCCTGCCCTGTCTCATTTGTCTTTAGAATATTACAAATCTTATCGTAAATCATAGATTTAAGATAGAGGCATACTTCAATCACAGGAATATTTTGTCTGAGACATTATACCCCTTTTTCATTCTTCCATTCATACTTACAGTGTGGCACTGCTGGTTCTTGCAAATAATGAAAGGACATTAGGATCTGAAATCCTCTTTCCTGTCATCAGTAAGCTTCAAGAGTTTCTTGAGAAGATGATTCAGGTCAGTAGCCAGGAAACTAACTTTGTAGGTCCACTCATCTGTTTGAAGTTACCAACATTAAGTGTCCTAAGCTCTATAGTTCTGAGGATGTCTTCAGGAGCTATCTATCCCCTCAGCATTTGATTCTGTACTGTGAATATATTTATTTAGATTTATTATTGTCATCAAAGATGGCTCAGGAGTACCTCTCCTTCCCCTGTCCTGAGCTGACACTCCTAGAAGCAGCACTTCATACCAACCACTAATAAGAAGTGATGTCTTTGAAAGAGCTGTCTCAATTTGTTGAAAAACTTCAGTATAAGACTTAAAGACACATCAAAGAGTATTTCTAGGGAAAAAAACTCTAATCCACCAAACTAATTTATTTTCTGTTTGTTTTTCTCACATCTTTACTTTTTTTGTGCTCAATTCCTCTCCCATTTCTACATATATATCTATGTGGACTTTTCTGCTAGCATGGTCTAATGATGTAGGGTGTGCAGAAGGAAGATGGACCTTGATTTCTCGTTCCTTCATATTTGAGTTGATTTTTTGTTTTCCTTCACATTCTTCCACTAACTCAGGTAAAACTTCAGGTGCCTGCTCTCAAGAATATTTGAAAGAAGAACATAACTATTTTATTTATTTTTTACTTACATGATTCCCCCTGCTCTTTCTTTGATGATTCTAGCAGTTTGGATCCTTTTCATTGAGTGGTGGAGAATAAGGTGCAGGACAACACTATTGTCTCACAGCATGAATGCCAGCTATGGACAGAACATTTTCAAAGTAATCTATGCTATTTCCATTGGTGTGGACACTGGAGCAAGGAAAAAAACGTGTTTTCCTGTCTATCCATCTGCCAGCATTCACCAATAAATGCTCCTGTCTTCAAAGGCCTAAGTGGGGATGCTCCAGTCCTCAGGCCAGTTTTCAGTTGCACACACAGTCACTATGCTGCTGCTCAGAATTTTTGGTGGGAGGATGCAGGCAGCTCTGTAGTACCCTAAACCCACAACACTACCCATGGCTTTTTTGGTTCAGTGTAAGACTAACTGTAACTGTGACTGCATGTCCTGGTTTCAGTTTGGATAGAATTGATTTTCTTCCTAGTAGCTGGTGCAGTGCTGTTTTGGCTTTGGTCTGCGAACAATGCTGATAGCATACAGATGTTCTAGTTGTTACGTAGCACTTACCCTGATCAAGGACTTTTCAGTCTCTCATGCTCTGCCACTGAGGAGGGGCACAAGAAGCTGTGAGATAGCAGAGACAGGATACCTGACTCAAATTAGTCAAAGGGGTATTCCATAGTCCTAACTAACTAACTAACTGCAGGTCATACCCAGGCTATAAACTGGGGGGAATCATCCAGAAAGGACTGACCACCGCTTGGGCTGGGCTGGATGGTGAGCAATTGTCAGTGTCAGTGGGTGGTGAGCAACTGTACTGTGCATCACTTGGGTTTCTTGGGATTTATTCCTCTTTTTTTCCTATTATTATTAATAATAATAACAACATATTTCTATTACTGTTTCTAGTATTATTTTTTACTTTCTTTCAATCATTAAACTGTTCTTATCCTGTGTGTTTTACCTTCTTCTTTACCTGATTGCCCTTCCCATTCCATTGGGGTTAGGGGGAGGAGTGAGCAAGAGGTTGCGTGATGCTTAGTGACCAGTGCGGGTTAAATTACGACACTGCATTATCACTAAAATACACACTGATAAACAGATTTCCTAAATACTTACAGCTTTTTAAACCTCAGAATCAATACTTTTTTTTTACAGAAATGTAGAAAATATTCACAAATTACGAAACAGGGAAACTAGAGTTGACTCTAAATGTAAAATTCTCATCATTATAAGTCAATTAATTTTGCTCTATCCTCCACAAAAAAGTTTTGAACCAAAAAGAACTGAAATGTAAGGTCACATCCTCTTCCTCTGACATCATCAATCATCTAACAGATATTTATTTACCAGATAAATACCAGAAAGAGCATTTGGGCCTTGTGTTTGTAATAATCCTCAAATATGCTTCTGTCTTTGCATCTTAAGATGCCTAAAATTCTTTCTGTTTATAAGTGGGGAAACAGAGGTATAGGAAGATGAAATATCTTGCTTATCACATGCAAATCAACACTGTAGATCCTCTTTTGCATTCTGAAAAGCACAAATTATTCAGCCCCAGATGGTTTATTTCTCTCCTGAGAGAATACAATGTTCTCAGCACAACTAACAAGCTACCAAATAGATTTCCCATAGGCAAAGGGAAAACGTGTATAGCTACTTCCAGGATCTTGTTGGGGAAATAATCTCCCCAGTATTACTGGATGTTCTAGTTGTTTGGGTTGGGGGTTTTTTTGGTTGTTTTTTTGTTTTTGTTTTTTTTTTTTAATTTTCTTTCCCATACTCTCTGCATGGTCTTCATTTATTTTGTGGCTAACAGCAACATCCCCACAGATCTTTCCACAGAAAACACTGTGGGTGTAAGTGGACTGCTGCATGAGAAATATGCCGAGCACCTGCCATTTGAAGGAAACTGAAAACATCATTTCAGCAACATAGAAGCCTAAGGACCCACTGAAAAAGCACACCCCAAGTTTGTTCTTTCTTTTTGCTACACAGTTGGGCCAGCACTCTCCACACTCCTGTCTCAGATTTTCTCTTTTTTCCCCTCCATTTATTAGGCTAGTACCCCTGGCGCTTGCAGATCCCGCAACTTGCTGCCACTGAAATTGCTATTCCCAATCCAGATGGTGGAAGGAGGAAATGAACTGTGGTTTCTTTGTGTAGTCACCTCTAGACAATAGCCACTAGCAGAGCCACATGCCAATTGCCGGTGTATATTTGGTTGACGTTTCAGACTCAACTTTGCACCTTTCTAATCATTAATCAACAATCAGACAAAGGATATATTGCTGAATCCAGACAGCAGCCAATACAGATCTCTAATACATTATGGATTCTCTGTCAGCATATTTATTTATTGTTTGCAGTGTTCTGTTTTAAAATCTATGCTCTTTCAGGTATTTTATTTATTTATTTACTTATTTCTCCTTAGTTGGATTTAACAAAGCAGTGAAGCTTCATTATCAATATTTTTTTACAACCCTGAATAGTGGGTTACTTTATATAAAATGTGTTTATAATATTATTCTTGTTATTCTTCGTATTTACCACAGTTTGCCAAAATCTGTAGCAAATATAATGTTAAATGAAACAGAATTTAATTGCACAGGCAGTGTCAGAGTATGTTTTTTTCTCACATACATATCCAGTGAATAATTTTATCTTTATTTAACATTATAATCAAGGTTATCTATCAGCTTAGAGATAAATGAATATACGTTTGTCTATACTTCCAGCATTCAGAGGATTTTTTCACTGTACCATAAAAGCAAGCAACAATAAGGACCTCACTGTTCTGTGGTTAGACTTTAACAGAAATGCACCAATGGACCTCAGGTTCTGCACAGCGTGCAACCATGCTCTGCTATCAAATTAATGTTAAAATATGTATGTCTTGGCTTCTGATTTATAACATCGTTGACAAATAGTAAAAGGGACAGGCACGCCATAAAGTTTATGGATGGAGTGATGGCATGCACAATGATGTCTCATAAAGAATAAAGGGGGAAAAGTTATTTATTCTTGTGGTTTGAGAACTAAAATACACATAGACTGGCTGCGTGCACAGAATTTTTCATAAATATCCCACAGTGCACCCTGTTGTACAGCAGCCATACATTAATTAGAGCATTCAGCAGACACTGCAATGTGTTACACTCACCCAAGTGAATCTTCATTTTTCACATGCAGGGCCTTACTAATTAAAATCAGCTTTGCAATTAAATGTGGAAAATTGTGTTAAACTTTCGAGCGTGGTTTAGGAGAAAATGTATTTATTTTTAGGGTATTTTATTTTGATGCAAATGAATTTTCCATCAAAGTGAGACCAGCAAAAGGGAGGTATGAGGGTTTCTCTTTTTTGTATTATAGATGCTCCTCTCAGTTGCAAGTTGCAATGCTCCACTATCTCTCTGCCAGTACCTGGCTCTGTTCCAATGCTTTTAGTGAGTGCTATCTGTCAAGGCATGAATAATACAGCCCCTAGGCTGTCGGCAGAATCCAAATGAGGCATACATCAGGAAGCAAACACTCGACTTTAGCTCCAGAACATGCTCCTGTGAAGACAGGCAATTATTCACCCACGGCTGCAGCCATGGCAATCAAACTGGTGGGTGAAAAGGTATACGAAATGAAAAAACCCGAATAAGAAATATGGCGCAACAAGCCACAGAAATTCAATAATTTTCTAATAAGAGATGTATCTGAGTCTTTTAATTTCAAAGTTTGGATCCTTATTTATTTCACTCACTTTGTTCAAAAATATAGGCAGCTAAAATACAGTATATAATGTCAATAATGTACAAGGTTATGTGGGGATTTTCCTTATCAAAACAGCAATGCTAAGCTCTAAGGTATTTATAAATTCAAATATATCTGTTGTATGAATCCACGAATCTCATGCTTAAAAATTAGAAGATGGACAAAGCAATTCTATCTACATAACGTAATAGAAATGGAGACAGCCTAGTAAAGCAACAAAGAATGGGCAGTATCAAGAAATTTGGTGCAAAATTAAAATACAATATGTTTTATAAGGTTTGGGACAATTCATGCATTATAGATCCAAACATTATGTTATGATCTCTCTTAATTTTTGAGACTCACTTCTTTTTACAAGCCATTCTGTCAGTGATTAGTGAAAAAAAAAAAAAAATCCCTTGCAAATGCAGTATGAGAACATGAAGAAAAGGCATGTAAAAGTCCTTGGTAGATTAAATGTTTAGATTGGTTTATTTAATCTGTATTCTTATTTTCAGCAATCAAATTCCATGATACAGCAAAAGGTCTATCAGTATTTTAATTTTAAATCTGAAAAAAATATAATTTGACCTGAACAATTCATCCTTCACTGAAATTTGATGTGCATTGTTTCAGCTTAAGATTGTGTTTTGCTTTAATTTCCATACAATGGCTTTATCTGCTTTTGCATATATACTCACATATATGGATTAAAGAACCCTAAATTGATATACACAGTTCCATGCTACCAGCTTAAGATTCTTTTTTAGGGCTCTTATTTGTTAGAAAGTTTTTCATTCTGAAGTATGTGATATTTGCCAAGTGATTAATCCATTACAGAATGTAATTGTTTCTTGTAACTTGAGAAAATAAAAAACTATGATGTTAAGAAACTTTTAAAATAGGCCATTCTATCTAATCAGTATTGCTTTAATGGAACCTAGATACGATTTTTGTGATGTGTCTATATACTTATTTATATGGCAAACCATAGGCTTCTATTTGGTTTATAATGTGTTTTTAAAAACATGCTAACTGCATAGCAACACAATTTTAATATTTCTAAAACTGTCATTCGTATCTACTCTGTAAATAACATAGGACAGTCTGTGCTCAGTTACTCTAGACTAACTATGCAATTTGTACCTGCACAACTTAGGCCAGAAACTGCATTCACTTTTACTTTTATATTTGTATAGATAGAATCTGAATCCTGTTGTCTTTAAAGTTGATTAATGAAAAGTAGCAAGGTTCCTACTAATAGCAGTGTAAGAACACTTGAATCTATGTTTTTCTTCAGACACTTAGCTGACAGACATCCTGAAAACACAGTTATGGGAACACCCTCCTGGTATTATTTGAGTAACTGCTGTATACCCAGACAGTTTGTTCATAGCTAGAAGTATTCAAGGATCTGGACCAAGCTTATCATTCAAAATTAACTCACAGCTCTGAACATGTGAGAGTATTATTCATTATTATGCTGCTATGCACAATGGACCTGAAGACCTGCCGAATGAATAAAATAAACAGGATAAATAAAATAAATCAGGAGCACAGCCCAGGGAGAGGCTCCAGTCCTCACTCCTAAGATTTGTATTCTTTTTTTGTTTCCACCACTACCTGAATGTGTCCATAGCTTTGTTTTGGTTTTGTTTTTGGATCTTTCACAGACTTTTTTTTTTATTTTTCTTTTATATTTTAGGCCCCAGTACTGCCAAGATACATGTATTTCTTTAACTGCTTGATCTGTGAGTAGTTCAGTTGGCCTCAGGTGCCTGGAAATGTAAACAACAGGTACTGAAATCCTATACTTATAAACCCTAACATCTAGGCACAGCTAGGCATAGCCTCATGCTGTGCATCATGCACAGCACCAGAGGGTTCATGATAGCTTTGAGTTTCTCGGCATTATTAAAATACTAAAAAAAAAAAAAAAAACAAACAAAAAAAGAGATGAGCCTGCTCTGAAAAAAGTCGACACATCAACTAACTATGGCACTTAGGGCCAAACTCCAAACCTTCTATGCAGTCACTGGAGAGAGGTGCTTTTGAAAAGTTAATTTTAGAGATACAAGCATCCTGCCCTAAAGTGCCCTGCAGAGAAGCCTGTCCATCTTAGATGTCTATTAGCATGCCCAAACAAGCTAAAATTAAGCAGCAAACTTAAGAGCTGGGAGCAAAGCACCACCTAAGTCATGCAAGGTTTTGCTTCAAACTAAGATTTGACACAAAGAAATATCCAAGATGGAAATGATAGAACAAGCTGTTACCAATGTTATCTGTGCTAATAGCAGTCTTGTGTTTTCATACCTCTTAAAGGAAACATGAATCACATATAAGGCCTTCTTTTTTCCCTAGCTAACCCTAACACTGCAGCTCTTTCATAATTAAAAATACAATTGGGGTAAAAACATATGATGAAACTCTACTTAAAGTTCCACCTAGTATCTTAACAGCAGAACAACAACTCATCCCCTGAAGCTGAAAAATTCTAAAGGATCTGTTTATTTCAGCTCAAGTTTAGCATAGTATCTGAACATGGCTTTTACTGTGACATTGGTGTTACAAGGATAAAATTACAATGAGCCACACCTCCCCTCCCTGAAATTCCAGAGACTTATAAAAGAAATAGAAATCTGGAGAGCACTGACTACATCTACTGGAAGCAAATGCATTTCATTCCTAATAATGAGCTGGTCTGGTACTGTGAATGGAAAGGTCTTAACCTCATTAAAATGCTCTGTAGGTCTAAACGGAATTGAGTTAGGCATCAGCTGAGATAAGGAATTCCCTGAACACATGAAATTTTTAAGACAGTCTTGGAAGAAATGTTGGATGGTCTTTCCCACCCAAACAGAAAAATAGAAAAGAGAAAAAGAGACATTCCTTCACATTCTTTCAATAAACTTAAATTTCCTAGGTATTAGTTGGCCTAGATAAAAGATTACTGCTTTTCCGGGAAATAAGTATGTACATTGTAAACCCCAACAAAAAACTTTGTGGTTTTAGGCAAAATAAGACATATATTGGTTAAATATATTTGGATTAGTGGATTGGCAATCAGTGTGACAAGAAAACATTAAAACCCCACAAATTCTTTAGAAAAAAAAAAAAAAAGGAATTTTTGAAGTATTTCCAATTTTTACTCTTTGCGCATCTGCCCAAAATTTCATTTAATTAGCAGCTCTGAGATTCAGTCTGTTCGTGTACTGACATACCAGAATCATGTCAAGAAAGCAAAATATGGAATTAACATCTCAAAACTGCATGTAATCTTCCCAAACCTCACATCTATTCCTTCCTGCTTCCCCCAAAGGGTGATTTTACACAAACACAGGCACATAGATCAAAGTTAGAGCAATTCAGAAGAAAAGTCGGACTTTTTTTTAACCTAAAGACTTTTTTTCTGTATGTTTCATGACTTTTGTTATTAAAATCTCCACATAAATTACATGAAGTGTAAAGAAATGAACGTAGTTACAATCTTGTAACTAGAAAGGACATTACAGTCATGTAATTTAACTGTTGACTGTGAAATTTCTGAGAGAAAATAAGGATTTTATGCCATCTATTAATTACTGATAAGGCTGGTATTTACATGAAGAAAATGGACAAAAGAAAACCACGTTTTGAAATGAGAAGTCACAAGTGAATTTAAGAACCACTTTGGTTACTTTTCCTAAATCAGTGTTCTGATCTAACCAAGTCCTTCAAATAACCACAAAAACATCAACACTTTTATGAGTGAGGAAAAAAAAAAGTAGGAAAAAAAAAGTGAATATAATTAAGTTTTACATTGTTTATATGTAATTCAAAGGGACTTTTATATCAGGCATGTCACTTTTCTCATTCTAATTTTGAAAGTATTTCCTGGACTTGTCCTTAGGCTTCATTCACTGATAAGAAAAAAGGCACGAGTGGACTGAGTGACACTGCGTGGACTGACATGGCATAGTTTTCTATCTTTTCCTATTTCAAATAAATGCCCTAAACTACAAACATATGATTTCAATTTAATTCATAAAAAAACATATGCCCTCATTACAAAGCAGTTCTCAAATTTAGTATGAAATACGTATTCTTATAAATACCACAAGTGCTTTAAAACCTGAAAAAGTCAAGAATTAAAAAAATCTTAACAGTTTGAGGAGAATTTAACACAGGTTTGATCACCCTCCCCTCTCCCCATTTAGAAGTGAGATGGCCAAAACATCAGCCATTTTATCTCCTACAAGGGGCTGCTGTATAAAATATGTTAAATGAAATGCACAGCACATGAGAAAAATTCATGTATTCTAGAGCTCTTAAATTTTCAAAATATTGAACAAGAAATTCACAGAGAAATGATTCAGGAAAGGAGAGCTGCATAGACAGATGTACAACAATACTGAACATGGACACCGCAGACACAGAAATGTAAAGATTAAGTTGTAAATTAAGGTGAAGCACACGCAGTATTTGTAACACATGCTACCTTGATATATTAACAGGAAACAGCTAAAAACATGTTCTTAACAGATGTCACCACATATCACGGTTTAGAAACTTAAGTAAAGGTATTCATAACTATAATATAACATTTGAACCCTAAAGTCTTATTACCACTGATTTGCCTTAGGCTTTGACTTTTGAGTTCAACCTGATCATTGAACTTAACATGTGCAGGAGTTCATTCTCATTCAGTTATAAAATACATTAAATAACAGAAGTCACACTGGCACCAACATGTCAGTAGGGCCATATTTTAATTTGCAACACATGAACAAGAGAACTGTATTCAAAATTTGGGAGAAGATTGACAATAAAAATGTTTCCTCAGCAAAAATGTGAGTTAGATTTTGCATTACATTCAGAAATTAAAAAAAAAAAAACAACTGAATTTGAATGGCTTCTAGAATGTCTAATTGCTATTTTTATCATTGGTTTATCAAGGTCACACCAGCTAACTTGTTTACCAAATCACTTCACTAAATTATGAAAAATTACAGGTATTACCTTCTGTGCCTTGCATATTTGCCACTAACATGACCACTGCCATCACAGCCAGGTGTGGGACAGCTGCAAAAGAAGAGAATTAATTATATAGGTGCCAGTATGCTGCAGAAAGCTCATACTAAAAGCAGGCAGAAGGTATTACAGAGATGGAGGGCAACCAAGACAGAAAGAGAAATCAAAAAACTGAAAGGGAAAAAAAAAAAGAGGGGATGCTTTTTATTAGCAAGTCTCGAGCGAATTAATTTCATCAGTGCAGCAGGGCATGAGCAAACCACCAATGAACTTGAAAGTGCATTATACCCATTAAAAGGCATGAATTTTCTAAATTGCTAATGGGGATAGATTTTACACTCAGAGCACTAACCTGAACAGCTCTTGTATGGCTGGTTCCACGGGAACTGCAGAGAGATGGAAAATATATAAAAATTTATCATCTATTACAAGTCCCCCTCTTCTACAGAAAATTACCAGAAAGGTTGTGTAAAAGCAAGGGTCAGAATGAATCGTGCAAAGAGATTCTGGAGGATGAAGGTCACCCTGAGCAGGGGCCTTGAGTGATTTACTGAAGCAAGAGACGTACCTCGAACACCTTTGGAGCGTGTGCGATGGCGCTTCTCGTCTGCATCCACCTCCATCTGGGAATAGATTAGCAGGCAGTCAATGTTCTTATCCTGCATGCACAGACTATCAATGCACAGCCTGATACAGTCTCTCACACAATTTATTGACACTATTTTAATTCCATTTTATTCTATAAGGGAAAGTGCACCTTACAGGGGATTTTTACAATCTTTACATTTATTTAAAAGCAGAAAATGTGATAATTTCTGCTTTAATCAGTCTGTTTGCATGCCCTGCTTTCATAGCAAATTATATTCAGCTAAGTGCTCGCTCTTCTTTCTGAAGGGATATTTCTGACATAAACTCCTGATTACTCCCATATATTTTGAAACAATGATTCAATAGCTTTCTACACAATTTAAAACTAAAGTCAAGGGGTTGCACACCATAGGTCACTTTCTAAGTAAACACTTTGCAGTGGGAAAGAAAGGAAGGGATAATGACTGAAAAGGAGATAAAGGGTCATCATTAGAACTTCAAAGATTTCATTTTATTTAATATGGTATTACGACCTTCGCCAACATGTTTCATTGTTCAGATGTGTTTTTCAGGAATGTGCTCATTTGCTACATGTGGCTTAATCTTTATCTTCATTTTATAAACAGCATGCTTATCTGATGTAGGTTCCTAGGCAGTATTAAATATACAGCTATCTTAAACATTTACCAAACAGGTGAAGGGCTGGAGATGAGACCTTGGAAAGCATAAACACTGATCTACAGTAGTTACCATGGGCCACATGCGCTCTTCTGATTTTCCATGTACTATTGCTACCATGTATAGTTGCACTATTATACTCAAAAGTAAACTGTATAGGCTAGCTAGAGTTTATGATTTGTACAACCTAAGCAGATTGCACTGAGCTATGCTGAGGAAAATATATACAGTATCTGTATCATCAGCTCCTTTAGAACTGAAGAATGGGATGGCAAGATGGATCTGCAGTACTTCATACATAGAGATGATATTGTAAAGGTCAGGAAGCACAGAAATCAACTACTGGGCTTTAGTTCCCCCAGGAAAAAAAAATTAATCACTGGTTTACAGCAATATCCTTGGATTGATATCTGCTAAGAATGTCACATATCTCATGCAATAACATGGAAACAGATCCAAGGGACTTTCACTTAATCACCTGGTATTCTTCAGTCAGTACCTTAACACAAAGGTGGGAAGCAACTAACAAGGAACAAATCAAGATGCACTTTTGCAGAGCTCCCTCAACACATTAGCAGGAAAGAGTCAGCACAACAAAATTTGAGGGTGACAGGGATTTTATGAAAAGAAAGGGCTGCTCCCACAAAGCTCTGTGCTACTGATGTAATTTTGCTTCTTGGTAGTCGTCATCTGGCTCCTGGTAGCATTATATATTCTAAAGGGATGATCTTCTAAAATAAACAGACATTACAAAAGCTAATACAACACAAGCATCTATTAGGGGGCTTCAGTGAAGTCTTCTGAAGGGGACCTTTGCATCATTTTGAGTAGGTTTCATTTGTAAATTAAGACATCTACATATAGCTGTATGCATACACATTAGGAGCACAGGATTCTATCATCATCAGCAACAATGTTATCTGAGATAGAGCAGGGTATCCCATGAAGCCTTCAACTGCCAGTCCAGAAAGCCATAGAAGGGTACAAGTCCTCTGCTATATCTGCCAGCCCTCTGTAGGTGTTTCAGATATGCTCTGGCATCAGAAATGACACCAGCTGCCTATGCTTAGACAACTGAACTTACCTCTAGTTAACACAGCCACTGGAGCTAGAATAATTCCTCTGATCAGTTACTGGGTGTTACTTTAGGCTAGACAGAACAAGCCTCTAGACACCTTTGCTACTGTCTAGCACTGACTATAGCTTGAGATACTTAGCATGGCTGTAAATACCTCCTAGAGGCACCTAAATTGAATCTTAAATTTTAACCTACCACAGTGTCTATCCTACACCTTGAGTTCACACTCTGGCTGGCTTCTGAGCTCCTAAGATTTGATGTTTTTCAAGCTTTTCAAGTTGCTGTATCACAGCATAAAACAGCATCTTTGGTATATAAAAATTACCCACTAGATTATGATATTCTTTTATTAATAACAAAACAGTACACTGTGTTATTCTGCAACTCTTGCAATGTATAAGGACTTGAAGCTGCTGAGAAAAGCAATAAGAAAAAAAAAGCAGAAAAAAAAGCAGCTTATAGAAGGTGGAAGCGAAGACAGCCTGGGAGTAATACAAGGATATTGTCCACAAAGTTAGGGATCAGATCACAAAAGCTAAGGCCCAGTTGGAATTGAGTTTGGCCAGGGATGTCAAGGGTAACAGAAGGGCTTCTATAGATATGTTGCTGACAACAGAATAATGTGGGCCCCCTCTGAAAGGAAACAGAAGAACTGGCTACCCTGGATTTGAAGAAGACTGAGGTTTTCAATTACTTCTTTGCCTCTGTCTTACTGGCAAGTGATCTAGCTGCGCTGCCCAAGTCACAGAAGACAAATGCAGTAACTGGGAGAACGAAGACCTTAAGCTTGCTGTAGGAGATGAGCAGGTTTGAGATCATCTAAAGAACCTGAACATGCACAAGTCCATCAGACCTGATGAAATCCATCTGCAGGTCCTGAGAGAACTGCTGGATGAAGTTGCTAAAGCACTATCCATCATATTTGAAAAATCATGGCAGTCAGGCTATAAAAAGAACTAAAAATATTAATGAAATCCAAGTGTTAAAGGAAAATATACTAATAAGAGGAAATTACTTTAAAATATTTGGAAGGAAATATTCTTTTTATTATTTGGAGATAATGAATAGCTAGTATTAATAATTAAAAAAAGAATTTAAAAAAAAAAATTTAAAAAGCAGCTATTTATTATTTTAAAATCGAAGTTCCAGACAACATTTACTCCCCCAAATTAACACAGCCTTATAGCTCTCCAAGACATTGCTGTTGATATGTGGTAATCCTGGTATGCTTGGGAAATGTTGGAGAACTGAGAAAAATATTTGTACTTTTAACTGTTTAAAGGCATCTTTACTAAACGCTGAAGGGATGGTGTGGCTCACTAAGTTAATCTTCCTGATGTTGATCCTTAGTAACATCATACAAGAACTAACACAGGATACGAGATGATGAAACAATTAGCACCAGTCAACATATTATCATGAAAAATCTGTAATCAAACCACCTTGAAACCATGCTTTGATGTTACTTTGAAAATTATCGATACAGGTAGTTATGTTAGGGCATTATAGAAACATCTTTAAATATTTCACTTTCTCTTACTTAACATTCAGACAATAAAATTAGCACTTCATAAAATCAGCATACATATAATGGTTAACAAATATTAAGAATTTTTAAAAAAACATATTTAATAAGAGCCGAGTATAATTCCACAGGTACATGTTTTAGCCCCATAATATTCAGTATCTTCAACCTCAAAGGCTATATGTGTGGAAGAAAACTTCCTTCTGCAAGTAATAGAGGGGCCGACAAGGAGAGGTGCCATACTTGACATCATGCTCACCAACAGGGAGGGGCTGGTTGGAAATGTGATGCTCCAGGGCAGCCTTGGTTGTAGCGATCATGAAATGGTCAAATTCAAGATCCTCAGGACAGTGAGAAGAGCGTGCAGCAAGCTCACTGCCCTGGACTGCAAGAGAGCAAAATTTGGCCTCTTCAGAAACCTGCTTAGTAAGGTTCCATGGGATATAGCCCTAGAGGGCAGGGGGGCCCAAGACTGTTGGTTAATATTCAAGGATCACCTGCTACAAGCACTGGAGTGCTGCATCATGATGAAAAGGAAATAGGGCAAGAAGGACAGGAGGCCTCCATAAATGGATAAGGAGCTGCTGAGGAAATATAGAGGAAAAAAAGAGGCTTATAAAAGGTAGAAGCAAGGACAGGCAGCCTGGGAAGAATACAGGGGTGTTATCTGGGAAGCTAGGGACCAGGTTAGGAAAGCTAAGGGCCAGTTAGAATTCAACTTCACTAGGTGTCATGGGTTCAGCCGTGACAGTCATTTTTCTCCTTCTTGTAGCTGGTGCAGTGCTGTGTTTTGACTTCTGGGCTGGGAACAGTTGCTTGATAGCGAGCATGTTTGGAGGGTGTTTTTGTTCAAGGTTTTTTCTGAGCACATGCTCCAGCCAGGTGGAGGAGGGGAGGCTGGGAGGAAGGAGAGACAGGACACCTGACCCAGGCCAGCCAATGAGGTATTCCATACCATAGCACGTGATGCCCAGGATGCATACTGGGGAAGAGAGAGCTGGAGGGGTGGAGCTCGGGAGGAAAATGGAGGAGGGAGCACGCGGTGCTCAGCCGGGCAGGGTGGAGTGAGTTATGGGTCAGTGGCTGGTGGGGTGTTGTATTCCTTTCACTTGTTGTTTGCTGTATCATTATTATTTGTAGTAGTAAATGGCAGTAGGGATTTTGTGTTATGCCTTAGCAATTAAACCGTTCTTATCTCAATCCGTGGGGGCTACATTCTTTGGATTTTACTTCCTAACTATCCGGGAGTTGGGGGACTTGGTTTAAACCATGACACTAGGGATGTGAGAGATAACAGGAAGGGATTCTATAGGTATATTGCAAATAAAAGACAGACTAGGGACAACATGGGCCCCCTCCGGAAGCTATCAGGAGAACTGGCTACACAGGACTTTGGAGAAGGCTGAGGTTCTTAATGACTTCTTTGCCTCAGTCGTCACTGGCAAAGGCTCTGACCACACCACCCAAGTCTTGGAAGGCAGACACAGGGACTGTGAGAATGAAGACCCTAGGCCCACTGTAGGAGAGGATCTGGTTCAAGACCTTCTTAAGAAACTGAACATACACAAGTTCATGGGCCCTGATGAAATCCATCTGCAGGTCCTGAAGGAGCTGGCGAATGAAGTTGCAAAGCCACTGTCTATCATATTTGAAAAATCATGGCTGTCAGGTGAAGTTCCCGATGACTGGGAAAAGGGAAATATAACCCCCATTTTCAAGAAGGGGAAAATTGATGACCCAGGGAATTACAGACCAGTCAGTCTCACCTCTGTGCCTGGCAAAATCTTGGAGCAGATTCTCCTGGAAGGCATGCTAAGGCACACAAAAACAACAAGGTACTTGGTAACAGCCAGCATGGCTTCACTAAGGGGAAATCTTGTCTGACCAATTTGATGGCCTTCTATGATGGGGCTATGGAACTGATGGACATGGGTTGAGCAGTTGGCATCATCTACCTGGACTTGTGCAAAGCATTTGACACTGTCCCACACAAAATCCTTGTCTCTAAATTGGAGAGACATCAATTTGATAGGTGGACCCCTTGGTGGATAAAGAACTGGCTGGGTGGCAGCATGCAGAGTTGTGGTCAATGGCTCAATGTCCATCTGGAGACCAGTAACGAGTGGTGGCCCTCAGGGATCGGTGTTGGGACCAGTCTTGTTCAACATCTTTGTTGGTGACATGGACAGTGGGATTTAGTGCGCCCTCAGCAAGTTTGCCGATGCCACCAAGCTGTGTGGTTCGGTTGATATGCCGGAGGGAAGGAATGCCATCCAGAGGGACCTTGACACACTTGTGAGGTGGGCTGATGCCAGCCTTATGAAGTTTAACCATGACAAGTGCAGGGTCCTACACCTGGGTGGAAGCAATCCCAGGCACAGCTACAGGTTGGGCAAAGGACAAATTCAGAGCAGCCCTGCACAGAAGGACTTGGGGGTGTTGGTCAATGAGAAAATGAACGTGAGCCAGGAGTGTGAGCTTTCAGACCAGAAAGCCAATCATATCCTGGGCTGCATCAAAAGAGCGTTACTAACAGGTCGAAGGAGGTGATCCTGCCCCTCTACTCTGCTCTCCTGAGACCTCACTTGGAGTACTGTGTGCAGTTTCTTGCTAGAGGACTGGAGACTGCAAGGTTCAATCTCATTCCAAAACTTTCAGCTAAGCAAACACTTTGATTAGTGAATTATTCTGGTTTCACTATAGACATATCAGAAATCTAGAAAGCCATGGATGAACTAAGAGCCGTAGATCTGGTCTTGCAAAATTTTTCCTTCTCAATTGTTTCCTTACCTATATTTCTTCAAATGTAAAACTGGATTCTCAAATACTCTCAAAAGTTGTTCAGTGTTTACTGAGGCAGAGCATTCGCTGTCTATACTACACAAGGGTAGAAGATGCTATTTTTGATCTCACAAATCTATAGCAAGTACTGGCAAATCCTAGAATATTACATAATTGCTACTGCCAATGACATATGTTGCTAAAATTCTTTGAAATTTTGCTTTTCCCTAATCAGTAGTATTAGAGATACTCCTTATATGATAAAAGTAAAATGTTCAGAGACAAAAATTCTGATTTTCTGACAATTAAATGAGTTGATTATAAAAAAAAAAAAAGCTGCAGTTTAACATTCGTCTCCTTGTGACTGTCAAGGTACTTAGTAAAGGCAGATTTTCAGCCAGCCATGATGCAAGATTCAAATTTCTATAAGTAAGATATATGCTCTATTTTTATAGCCGTTTGCTCAGCATTTATTTTTATAACTAAAAATACTATTTCTTCTGTGTGGAAGTTAAAATGAAAGGATTTAAAGACTATCTTTTTTTTATCTAGTATCTGTAAGAATGAAACAAAGTATGTCAAATGAATTTCCCACAGTTAAAATACTTCTGCATTCTCATAATCAAAGAAGCATAACCTGGAAAATGATGAATAGTGTATGTCAGCAAGATATCCCGTACTATATTAGTACTTTCTAAAGTCTTCTTAAAAAAGGTTTTAAATTGACCTTATGCCTCTCTCCTCAGAACGTATCAGGAAAACCCAAATTCTAGCATACCTTGTTCAGCATGTCTGTGTAATCCAAAACCAATTATTTTTCTAATAATAGTATTTTCAAGTATGCCTCCTGATAATCTAAATAAGTTTTTTGTAGCCAGATATGGTTTGTGAAATACTATTGAACCTATTTTGTAAATGGTTTTTTTGCCATTGACTTCAGTGGGTCCCCAAATGCCTCTGTGCTTTATGACATGCTCTTTACTACATGAAAGACAGTTACAATACTCTTTCAGCATGCTGACCTCCACTCTCAAATAAGAAAAAACGTACAAATCATAAAGACCACTATATAAAACAAATCAGAAAATAATATCCTAAACTGAAAGTGCAGGACATGATTTCTTTGTGATATGTCTATACTTTAAAGAGCTATTCCTCTGTCTTGTGCAATTCTCATTTTCTGTGTTAATCTGAACTCATTCACGTGACCCACAACAAAGAAAAGGCAATTCCAAACTTCAAGAAAAAACAGAAGATTAAGAGGATGCAGAGTATATATTAATACACTGAAAATTTAAATTTATTTTAGACAACTAAAAATATTAGTGGTTAGCATGTGATCTCTATCATGATACTTAAACTACGAAGTTGTGGCACTATTCCAGAAGTACATTAAGACAGTACTTCATGTGTCCTTGCATTGCTTCTCAATGCTCTCCAGCCTAGAATGACACAGTATTTAGGGACTATGGGATTTTTTATTTTTAATAAATGTATATTTTAAACTATTTGACACAAAAATAGCCACATATAAAGTTTCATATGCAAATGCTAAAATCATGGAACAGGAGAAAACAAGGTGAAAACTCGGGAATTAAAACACGTAGATCAAGTTGGGGGTGTTGGTTGATGAGAAACTGAACATGAGCCAGCAGTCTGCAATTGCAGCTCAGAAAACCAACCACACCCTGAGCTGCATCAAAAGAAGCATGACCAGCAGGTCAAAGGAGGTAGTCCTGCCCCTCTACTCTGCCCTTGTGAGCCCTCACTCAGAGTATTGTGTGCAGTTCTGGTGTCCTCAACATAAAAAGGACATGGAGCTGCTGGAGCAAATTCAGCAGAGGACCATAAGGATTATCAGGAAGCTGTAGCACCTCCCATATGAAGACACGCTGAGAAAGTTGAGGCTGTTTAGCCTGGAGAAGGCTGCGTGGAGACCTCACAGCATCCTTCCAGTATCTGAAGGGGGCCTATGAGAATGCCAAAGAGGGACTTTTCATCAGGAACTGTAATGACAGGACAGGGGGCAATGGGTTCATACTTAAGCAGGGGAGATTTAGGTTAGATACAAGGAACAAGTTCTTTACTATGGGAGTTGTGAGGAACTCAAACAGGCTGCCCAAGGGAGTTGTGAATGTTTTATCCCTGGCAGTGTTCAAGAACAGGTTGGACAGAGCCTTGGGCTACATGGTCTAGCAGAAGGTGCCACTGTCAAAGGCAGGGTGTTGGAACTAGATGATCTTAAGGTACTTTCCAACCTTAACCATTCTCTGATTCTAAGTTAACCTAAACCTGCTCTCAATGTGTATGTAGAAAACCTTACCTTCCATATGACATCAGAGCTTATTTCAAAAGACATGACCCTGGAATTAACATAGAGCTTCCTATTCAATCTACTGATATTTCAGTTGGATTTGCTGCTGCAGCTTTTATGACAATATGCTCCAGCAGATCTTTCTCTCCTCTAGTTTCAGTAGAATATAATAAACCTGAATCAGTAACAGTAATTGACCCTTAATTTATGCCTTACTAATCATAGTCCTGTAGGCTAATTGCATTTTAGGTTAAAATGACTGCATTTGTGGATGAAGGGAGAGCAGTAGATGTCATTTACCTCCACTTTAACAAGGCTTTTGACACAGTATGCTTGTATCTCATGACTGTATTTGCATAGCCAGTTCTTTAAAGTTGGTTCTTTAAAATCAGTTCTCAGTATTTATATCCTTTCAATTAAATGTGGCCTCTTACTGCTCTTAACAGAGCAGAATGACATCAACAACAACACTGACAACAGTGCAAGCTGAAGCCAAATCTGTAAATGCAGGCCAGAATAAGCAGAAATTTGGTTAAATTCACAAGTTCACCCAATACTCTTTTTGTAAGGTATATTATTTTGTAAGGTATATTATTTGTAAGGTATATGAATTATTCTAGAAGGAAACACTTTCAAATATGTCTTATTGACATCATACTAGTTGGAGTGGAAAAGACCCAGAATGCACACAGCTGATTTGAGCATCATTCTCTTACTATTTTTTTTTTCATTCTTAGATATGAGGAATGAAATAGTGTGGAAATTAGAGATAAGAAGAAGTAACTGGACCTATAGCAGTTCTTTCTTATGAGAGATTTCCTTTCCTCAGTCTGTGGCTCTGTAGAGATGCTTTAGATCTGCTCAATGAGTAAACTTTGGGACATGACACAGAGTACAAATAGAACTTCCAACTGAAACAAGAGGTCTAGAATATGTCCACATAGCTGAGCAACTAAAATCCCTCTGAATTCCCACTGTTTCATAAGCCAATAAAATATTTAGTTTTGTCTTCAAATAATTCATAAGCACTCACAGCATTAGATAGCAGGTCCTAGTATCTAATTCTAAATATCTTGATCTATGCCATACCGCGTGGCTTCACATACAACTATGAAAAAAGGCCAGCACAACTGTGAGGCTGGGTGCAATCACACTGTCCTTTAACCAGCCCTCAAGTATGGTCCTGCACCAGGCTCTTGCTCTGCAAATAGTCAGGATGGGGAGTGCCAGTGCATGCTAACAGGACCCATGCAATACTGAGGTCACAAGAACTTCAATCAGTCATGTTGGGGTTTTTGCCCTATTTATAAGTATTTCTAACTGGAGAGGCATTTATTCTTCACATTGGAAGGCATCTTCAGCTTTGCTACTGGTAGGACTTGGGAACATGGAGCAGCAGCAGCCTTGCCTGTCTTCAAGATGTTGGATCCAACATGATTTATTTTCCTCTAAAAATCCTGTTTTCAAATGCAATGTGTTGAAAAATGACAGGTATATGGCATCACATATATAATTCCAAAGTTGAAGTCTGGCAACTTATTATATTTTGTACAAAAAAAAATCAGAAAAATAATTTCGTTCATGCCAGACCTAAATTTATCTGTTATGGAAGCAAATTAGTGAGAAAAGTGCTGTAAAAGAGCACTCTTTAAAAAATGCATTAGAAAATTTTATTTTTTAGAAATTAAGAGGTCTTATTGGACTTACTGAAACCTAAGGAGTTAAATTTCACTGACATGAAGAAACTAAAAGAAATTTCACAAAAGGTTATTAAATCATTTCCATTCCTCACACCTGCTACCTGTCAACAGTAGAGGTTCAAGCTTTTAAAAAGGGGCATGATGCTGTGGGAAAGCCTTTGCAAATGGTAACTAAGCTAAACTTGTGTTCAGGTTACAGAGCAATGCTAAGCATGTTCATTTCTGTATTTGCTGCACTCCAGTCCTGCAACTCAAGGTTTGTTTTTTTTTTCTTCTAGACTACTGAGCAGTATCTAGTAGCTCATAAAAGGCAAATAAATGTGCGACCCTAAGTCCATTTTGGAATGAATCAAGTTAAATCCATTTAAACTAGATCTGTTGACAATTCATCTTTCCAATGACAGTAAAACTATTTGTACTGGTCTGGCATTTTCTTTCTGGATCAGTGGATATGGAAATTAAATGTTTTGCAAGACAGAAACAGTTCTGATGTGTTCTGAGATATCTCTGAGGAGCTTAAATGACCTCTTTCCCTACCAGATCTCCAGGGAACTGACCTTGGTTTGGATTTGTCAATGGCTGTGGCTCAAAGAATCAGGGCCATGTTCCATAAAAGAGTTAAATTTTGCATTTCATAATCCACCAATCACAAAAAAAAAAAACAACAACAAAACAACCCAACACAAAACCAAAACCCAACAAACCCAACTAATGTATGTTCTCATGGTGCTCATAAGTAACACAAAACGTTCTATACTTTCGCTGTTAGGCTTAAATCCCGCTGGCTTACAGAAGACTTGTAAGGTAGGGGTACGGTCTCTATAAAGACCGGCTAGTTCCACCCTTAATAAGCATGTGTAACTTGTACTGACACCAGCTGCCTATTTGCACACCCTGAGGTGTGATAGGCTTTAAAATACAGGTTTACATTTAACCCACAGAACTCAACACTAAAGATTAATTTCACAGAAGTATATGCTCTGAACAAGCACCAATACCTAAATGCATTTTTACTTAATATAAATCTTATAAGCACATACTGTGGTCTTTTGGGTAGAGCAACCTAATGGAAATTTCCATATTTCTATTTGTCTAATAGTTTGTGTGCATGTTTCTATAAGCACATATTTTATTAGCTGAAATGTAACTACACTCAAAGGGCTGTAACCCAATCTTTTCTGTAACTCTCATATAATATATTAGCACTACACATTTTTAAATTATCATTACAATCCTAGGAGAATAAAGAACAAGCCAAATGTAGGACACTTTAATAACCCCTACCAATACTGAGGAGCATGTAGTAGAGTACCTATCACCATACACAGAAATAGGACCACACAGTAAAAAGGCAAAGCACATTCATGGAAATTCAGGTCAAAGCAGTCATACCTTTAGAGTTTTAGCTTTAACTTTGAATGTCCTAATGACTCTAATCACAATCATGCTGTGTTTCAACCTTTTTGTTAGCTTGAATCACCCACATTCAAGTCAGGCCTAGAGGCTCTTTGAGGGGAAAATTCTCCCAGACCTGTGCCTGGCAAACAGCTTGGAAAAGGGCACACGACTGTAGAAACATAAAGTCACTGACTTGTTCCCACAATTCAGCCAGAAGCAGAGTTGTAAGACTTACAGCTCTTAAAAGCTGTAAACCTAAAGATCATTATGGAAAAAGAGAGGGGGAAAAAAAACTTCAACTGTCCCACTTAGCTTGGTAAATTTGACTTCCAGTTCTGCCACAGCCAGTGGCAGGCTCACCCTGCCCTCCCATCAAGAGGGAATAGGATTTCTGAACTAAAAATACAATTCCTGTTTGCATATCTTGTGTGTTTTTCTTAATTGGGTTGGGGTTTACGCTCCAGAATTTACCTACATTATCTGAGCCTGTAATTAAATTGAGCAGTGTGCTGGTTTACCTTGGACTGATTCTCCCTTTAAAGAGGGAATTTATAAAAATGCATATTTTTCTGAATCCAAGGAGAAAATAGATCAGCTTTGAACAAGAAATTTAAACACATTTAGTACTGTCATTTACTCCTTCACTGAGAAGCATACACAAATATGTACAACCTAAGACAACCACAACAGGGTTTTGTATAAGCTAAGTCACCACATCCACATAGAGATAGCAGTGAATATAAGTATGTGACAACATACACACATCCAATTTATCTGCTTACAAAAACTAGGATACCAGATTTTAAAATCTGGTTTCTAGTACCCAAAACTCATAAATATACCATAAGTAATTCATAATCTGAAGTCCATTAATCTTGCATAGCATCCATATACTACTGTATAGACAACAGTAGTATCTTCACTGGCACTGAATCAGACTGAAAATTAATTTTAATTCTAAAAAAACCTTATACAGGCTTTGCAGTTTAGTAAGTTATCAGTCTTCACACTGAAAGAAGGATAATAATACAAAAAAATCTCTTGATCTTTTAAAACTAACTAACTGCTTTTGCTATTAGGCTAAACAGACCAGCTCCCTTTCTTCCCCTTCACTACTATACAGCAACAAAAGCTCATTTCTGGTTTTACCTTTTACTTAATCACAGAGATGGTAAGGGTACTATTAACAGAACTACATGGTATCAGAAATGTTTGTTGCTATTAGTGTGCAGGCCATTATGCTTACCAAAGGGTATGTTATAAATAGCTTATAGCTATTAGAAATGCAACAGTTAGTGGATAAATTAATAGGACAGACAAATAAAATATCAATCATGACACTGGTAACATAATTAGCATAAATTAAATAGTATCACAGATTACTGCAGCTGTTGCACAAAACAAGAGCACCTACTTCAGTTCAACAACTTGCATACTTTTAACACTAAAACTATACCACAGAATGTTCAAAAGATAAAAAAGGACACCACAAGAAAACAATGAATATTCATTGGTAGCTCTCTGTCCAAGACTTCTTTACAACAATTTAAGAGGTAGAGGGGAAGGAAAGAAAAAAAAAGGGAGAAAAATAAGGCCCAGATGTATAGGAATTTGTAGCTTAACATGTGCAGCAAAACCCAAAATGACAGCAAGTGTAATTTCTGCACAGCAACCTAGTGGCCTATACAAGGCCTATACAAGACCTATATTTAACCAGACCTCTTACTACCAGCATATTTAGCAATTTCAGTGTTTGCAGGAGTTTTGGAGTACAATTAAACTGACTTGAACAGTGTCCCTTTAACTCCTGGAATGAAAGGATGCCATGGAAGCAATTTTATTTAATTTCTTAATATCTATTTTTTATATTTTTACATTTTCCTTCATTTCTTGCCATCAGTATGGCATCGGAGCACCTGTAAATTCTATTATTATAAATAGGGATTTTTTAAAAGCAAATTGAAAAGTACATTAATTCTTAACAAAACACAAAAGAGACTTCTTGCTTTAGAAGCTTATGCTGTCTGAAGCAGTTTTAAGAAAGAATTTTCTGATGTTGTTAAATAATTCAGAATGGTCAAAGAAGACCAAATTGATAGAACTGGCCATATTCTGCCCTCAGCTGAAACTTAGCCTTCTAACTTAAGTTAAAACAGTTACTCAGGTAACAGTGAGAAAGAATCTGATTATCTCTGTTCACATTTCTACCATACCAGAATAGAAGAATGAAAACTGAGACTTTCAAAACTATGTCTCTACATCCATAATGTCAGGTTTGTGACATACTCTCCTATTAAACCACCAGCCATGCAAGACCAGTGGTGTAAAGATTTTATCTCCTTGATTCATGTTGTAAAGATGGGAAACTGCATCATTAGGTTTTGTTTTGACAACTAGGCGAGAGGACTGAAGTGAATTCTGCATAACAAGAGCATCTTTTCCACCCTTGAGTAACAGAGATAAAAGTAGGAAGTATGTATGTGCATTATTTTACATACACTCTGAAAGAGCTGATCTAATGCAGGACAAAGTGAAGGCTGCAGCACACAGGTGATTTCTGTTTTCTGGGCTTCTTTTCTTCCCAAATTCTATGCTAAATCCTTAACATGAAATTTAGGATCTCAGACACCATTTCTGAGGAGACTATATACTTTTAATACAGTTGTTATACTGTCTGGGTGAGAGAATGTTTCTTGGCAAATGCAAAGAAAGCAGTTTATGAAGAAAAGGGAATCTGGCTCCCAAAGACATTGAAACAGGATGTCCAAAGTTCTGTCGGTTCTTTCCACCTATGGGAAAGGAACAGTGCCAGCAACAGGAGGGGAATCTGCCATTACAAAATCTGCAACAGCAAAAAGGCTTAGTGCTTCTCATTTTTGTGATTTTATGAAGTTGTGACAACCTTTTGCATAAATCAGTAGCTGGCATGTCTGCAGAAGACCTTCAGAGTAAAAAAAGTCAAAATTTGTTCAAGGATTTATCTAAATAATTAATAAAAAACACTGCGTATTACAAAGCTATAATGCAAAGTTATTTATCTGAGCTCTATATCCTGAAGAGTTGATACATGATGCAGGTATCAGATAGAGTATTATATATAATGCAACTGAATACACAAATCTTTGAACTCGGCATGTCCCACTGACATAAAAATCGAAACATATTTATTTGTTTAGACTGTAAGTCTTCCAGGGCAGGGCATATGTTTTTACAGCATTTGGCAAAATAAATTTCTGAGTTGTGATTACAGCCCATATGCACTATAGTACTACAAGTAATACAAGTAATAACATGTACACATAGGCTCGTTTTTTTAAAGCTGAGCAGAGATATTTAGCCTATCAGCTCCCAGTGAAAAATGGTAGGCAACGTATACCCCAGAAGTACTTTACATGAAAACATCTTACTGTTTTCATGCCAACAAAGAAAGCCACAGGAAACAAAAATCTAGCTGGAGACTGGCTAAATACAAACACCAGAGCCTGCATGTGTTCAGCTTCTGAGGTCCCCAAGGGAAGAAGAACACCAATCTGTTGGAGTGAGTCCAGAGGATGCCAGAGAGATGATCAGAGAGCTGGAGCATCTCTAAAGTGGCCTACAAGAAAGCTGGAGAGGGATGTTTTACAAGGGCAGGTAGTGATGGGACGGCAGGGGATGCCTTTGAACTGGAAGATGGTAGATTTAGATTGGACGTTAGGAAGAAGTTCTTTACTGTGAGGCTGGTGAGGCCCTGGCACAGGTTGCCCAGAGAAGCTGTGGCTGCTCCATCCCTGGAAGTGTTCAAGGCCAGGTTGGAGTGGACTTTGAGCAACCTGGTCTAGTGGAAGTTGTTCCTGCCCATAGCAGGAGGGTTGGAACTAGATGATCTTTAAGACCTCTTCCAACCCACAGAATGAATTTACAAATCTACAAATTTATGAATCTACAATTCTATGATTCTATAATACTAGAATTGCCTGAAGATACATAAGGACAAAAATACCATGGAAAAAGAGTTGCAAAACAGATAGTAATTCAATTAGATTTCTAATAGAGTCTTTCTTTTTAACTGAAGATGGTATTATTTAAACTGGAGGGAAGAAATTGAATATTAGTGGAAACAAAGGCAGAAATTGTATCTTCATAACAAGTAATTAAATTACTTAGATTTCTCTTTTTCCTTACTAATAATTCATTCTCAGCAGAATGGGAAGAACACCACAAATTTCTGAGAGCACTAGATTTACTAGTAATCCTGGAGGTCAAACCAGAACATTATGGCTTCCACATGAGTTTAAAATTTATCTTATGCAATATCTATCACTTTTCATTCTTAAAAGCTACGAATTTGACACTCAGATCAGAGAACTGTTACCTGAGAATGACAGAAGCCTAGGCTAAATAAATACCCTAGAAACATCCCCATTCTTTTTTAATGTTCTCCAAAGTTGGTTCACAATAGTATGTTTGTGGGATTAGCTGACATTGCCTATCTAAAGGATGCAGTCACAAATCTTAAAAGTCCACCCAGGTCCTAGAACCTTCTGTTTGCTATTGGTGAGGCAGCTCATGGAGCTGAAAGCCAGACATTAGGAAATTAAAGCTACAGGAATTTACATGTAGCTTAAACTCTTTGCATTTATGCCTATTTTCAGAAGGTGTATTCATTTGAAATCACTGAGGACATCTATAGATAGTTTATATAATAGCAGTTTTGCAATAACGTTCTTCCTTCTTTCTTAAATTTATGCATCATACCCTTTTGTGAATTGGAGCGTGAGCAATCTGAAGGGGGAACTGTATTTTAACCACACTGTGTAACTCCAAATTAAATTTTTGCATTTTTTCAGAGTTCCAATTTTTGTGTCTTTACGGTGGAAAAAAAATAACCACAGGACAGATCATTTCAAAATGCAGCAAAATATTCCTGCCACAACATAAAAGAAAGGAGTAAAAACTAGTGGCAGAGGTTGCAGAAAGCATTATCATTATATGCTACCTATGGTTATCAGCGCAATTTGAGAAGTAGCACAGAGAAAGCACAGAGAAAGTATACTCAAAATGGTTGCCCTGATTGGTTGTCTTCTGACCTGTTTCTTCATGCTCATTCATTTTCTAAATTAATTATTTTTCTAAATAAATTATTTTTCACCTCCAGTTTCGTTATCGCTTTTGGATGTCTCTATAGAATCATAGCAAGTTAGGGTTGGAAAGGACCTTAAGATCATCTAGTTCCATGTCCTGCCATGGACAGGGACACCTCACACTAAACCATGTCATCCAAGGCTTTATGCAACCTGACCTTGAACACTGCCAGCCATAGAACATTCACAACCTCCCTGGGCAACCCATTCCAGTGCCTCACCACACTCACAGTAAAGAACTTCCTCCTTATATACAATCTAAATTTCCCCTGTTTAAGTTTTAACCCATTGCCCCTTGTCCTATCAGTACTGTCCCTAATGAAGAGTCCCTCCCCAGCATCCCTATAGGCCCCCTTCAGATACTGGAAGGCTGCTATGAGGTTTCCATGCAGCCTTCTCTTCTCCAGGCTGAACAGCCACAACTTTCTCAGCCTGTCTTCATATGGGAGGTGCTCCAGTCCCCTCATCATCCTCGTGGCCCTCCTCTGGACTTGTTCCAACAGTTCCATGTCCTTTTTATGTTGAGGGCACCAGAACTGCACACCATACTCCGAGTGAGGTCTCACGAGAGCAGAGTAGAGGGGCAGGATCACCTCCTTTAACCTGCTGGTCACGCTTCTTTTGATGCAGCCCAGGATATGGTTGGCTTTCTGGGCTGCAAGCACACACTGTCAGCTCATGTTCATTTTCTCATCGACTCACACCCCCAAGTCCTTCTGTGCAGGGCTGCTCTGAATCTCTTCTCTGCCCAATCTGTAGCTGTGCCTGGGATTGCTCCAACCGAGGTGTAGGACCTTGCATTTGTCATGGTTAAATTTCATACAGCATTTGTTGTGCCCCAGCTGTTCGTGAGGAAAATTAAATGGTTACATTTCTGATTTTTTTGTAGAGGAGATTTACATATATTTTAAATTATTTTGCTAAAAAGTGTACTTAGTCATATTCATATATATTTCATTATCGATCCAGAACACACTATAATGCTGTGGATTTTTGTTTGCTTTTGTTTTAAAAAAGCCTTTGAAGTGATAGCCATTAAAATTACTGCATGAACCAGTCAATACACTTCATACATATTTTAATAGCTTTATTTTTTAATATGTTTTTGTCTGAGACATACGTGCATGTGTGTCTGTGTATGTATGCATGTGAATGTATGCACATATATCTACAGACTTCTGTATGCATTTACATTCACGTGTGCCCCTTCTATTACTATTACTAAATGCACGTGTGTAAGGTGTGTTTATAACACATTTCTCTTTATGAAGAAAGTAAAACTAGGTTTGTATAAGAATAAATTTAAAACCTATACCCCTTAAAATACAGGTTTTAGGGTAGAAATCCAGACAAACCTACAACTATACCAGCATTCACTGGCACCATGGTGATGTCTGCTTTTTCAAGCTGAGCAGCACTGTAACATAGCAATAGCTTCTGCGCTTTATTCCTCATGGTTTTCAGGTTTCCATGGAAATGAGTGGGAATCCCAACACAAGGGAAAAATAACAGGCTATCCATCTCACACCATGGTGCTGGATCTCAGAACAGCTGATGCATAAGGCAGTCATTGCAAGAATACAAATACGCATAATACAATACTACACATAATGCTGGAGCCAAAAAAAAACCAGTTATGACTGTGCCTCAAAGGAACATATGTAAACTACTGCCTTAGCAGATAAATGAAACTCTGCAAGAACAAGGCTTTACACAGTTGTGAAGCTGCCCAGTGTGTGAATACAGGTACTGTATGATCTCAAACTAATTAATTGAGCAAGTACAGCTAATTAAAGCAGAACCTAATTTTCCTATTACTGATTTCACTACACAGATGGTGAATTAAATAAAGCATCTACCTTTTTCTATGGCAATCTGAAGTATGAGTAGTATTAAAATTCCACTAACTTCCAAAGACCCATCAACTGCTGTGCAAGCCTTGGTTTCAAGAATGGACAGACTATTTACAACTAACTCACACTGTAGCAACACAATGTCTCTATTTGGGTTTTGAGGGGTCATGCCAGTTCTTTGGCCTTTCTGCATAAAAGTTGCAAGATTAACAGAAATGTTAGTATGGACACAGAAATGCTTTTAGTGTTAATGAACTGTTGAAAAATAGAAGCAGCATAGTACTTAGACTTCTTTATATCTGAAGAAAAAAAAAAGTTTTAGACTGTTTGAGTAAGTTTTCTCTACTACCTGGCGACAAGTTTGTGTTATTACTTTTGTTGATTTCCCTGGAACTGATCTGGGCCTGCTGCTGGACCTAACACACATTTTTTTGATCAGATATTCCCAATGCTTGAAGTGTCTGCAAAATATCTGGAGTAAGTTTTAGCAGGAGGTCTTAGAGCAAACAGAACAATATGCTAAGTCCAGCAGAGAGACTGCTGAACCTTGCAGCAGTATCTTCTGCTCATCAGCCGCGTGGTAGAAAACAGCAAACCATGAGTAGGTCCCTTCTAACAGAAACAGTCCATGAGGCAAACAAGATCTTTCAGACTGAAAGAAGAGAAAGAAAGAGATGGAGATCATGGAACTGCCAGAGGGAGAAGGAAAAAACCCATCCATGACATTCTCCATGAGGAAAAGTATAATATAGAAATACTGGATGTCAACAAGGATTAATGATAGGACCTAGGCAAGTATGTAGTTTCCCTATCAAAAGATGAACAGATTTTAGCCCAAGCTGTAAGCAGGCTCATCAGGCTTTCTAGGCACAGTTTCCCCAAGGGAACTGATCATCAGTATCACTGCATTTGTACAAACTCATCCTTCACCCATGTGAGAATGAACATTTCCAAGTAACCATTGTCAATAATACCACAACAACCCCTTAAAGACATGGTGGACAGGCTAAACATCATCTCAAAGTGATTCAGTTACTGTTATGACATTCTCAAACATGAAACAAAAGGCAACAAGTTATCTCAGTTGTGCCTGTAGGAAATGGGGTTGTTAATTTACTCATTTATGTAAAATAAATTATTCAGTGTGGCAAGATCATCATACTGAGCTTCAAATATTTTCTAACTAAATAGTGGTGCCTTACTATTACTTTACGTGACAATGGATTAATGATTCATTGATGGCTGGCCAAGACCCTTACCAAAGGCAGAAAAGTTATTGAACTTTGGTTACCTTTGAGGCAGGTGATAATTGCATTTGAACAAGCTCAGGAAAAAGCATCTCTGAAACTGGAGGAGAGAGATCACTGGGACAGGAAAGTCAAAACCTTTTCCTAATTGAGGTAAGTTAACAGTGAAACAGATTTATGAAGACCATTTCCTAATCTAACCCTGCATTTCTATGCCTGTACAGCATTCTGATGAATAACTATATGTGGTGTTCGGCATTGAAAATATCCCTCTTTTGGTTTTCAGGTAAGTGCTACTTAGCTGTATTGCCATAATTAAGGGGATAGCAACCTGTAGCACAGGGCAAGAACAAGTAGCAAGAAATATGGGGAGTTACTCCTTAAAATGGCTTCAGCACTGAAAAACATGTAATGCCATAGCTTATCTGAGAGACACAAATATACTTCAGATGTGGAGATCATTTGTTCCAATACAATGAGGCTGACACAAAGTTCCTGGATTGGTCCTGGTTCACTTGTAAATTGCCAGAGGGGATAAACTGAACTTGAGCGAGTCTCTCAACCCTCATACATGCAGGCATCCTAAGAAATTGTTACATACCTGTAGCTACAAGCTGTTTAAAAGAGCATCTGCAATTCCCACCAAATGTTTACCAGAAGTACTATTGGTTGTTTTGTTACAGTCTGGCACACCTGTATCAAAAATCAACCCCCAAGACTAAGTGCTCTCTAGCACTCTTAATTATGTGATTCTGTATCAAACTGATTAAAGGACTGGAATATCTCTCCTATAAAGACAGGCTGAGAGAGTTGGGATGGTTCAGCCTCAAGAAAAGAAGGCTCCAGGCAGACTTTATCATGGCCTTTCAAGAATTAAAGGGAGCTTATGCAAAACACAGATACATGAATGAGAAGCATATGAGAAATGAAAGCAACTAACTTTCTCCATAGTTAAAGCAAGTAGCATAAGATCTAGTCACTTCAGGACTGAGGTGATGGGACCAGAAGGAGTGGAAGGAGTGATGCTCTGTTTCTCTGGCAGTAGCAGGTGACATCACTGCTGTCAGTGTTCTGGACTTCTGTGTCACTGCTATTTCTCCTTAGCTCACTAGCACACAAAATTTATTCACTGTAAGATGCACCTGTGCAGTCACAGGCCAAGAGTGATGTGGAATCTCCCTGGGAGAAAAAAGCAGCAAACCATGCAGAAGACAGACACATTTTCATTACATCTCCAACTTTCTGGGAAATACACTCCTGAAAATGCCTTTAAGTATCAAACTGTGCTTTCAGTTCTAGCTCTGTTTTGATGAAAAGAGAAGCTAAACATGCCTTATTTTTCTCAGTATATACAATATTTGATTGTTAATGTTTCTATATCTTTCTTCACCAATCATGTGACCATAACCTTTCTATGCTATGATAAATGATAATAATGAACAGCAAATGGCAACTACAACAGTAATCATGTCAGATTTAGACATCAGTAGCTGAAGTATTAATTACTATATTCAACTTTTTTATATATATTTCTTTGTAGAATCTACATGAAAAATCACAACTTGTTAGCCAAAATATGCTCAATGAATAGTTGTTCCCACATTCTAAGACCTGTTATTTTAAACTGTTGCTTTATTCTGATTTGGTAAAAAGTGACATTTGTTTTTGCTGGCTCAGTAAAGGATTGTACTCAATACAGTAATTCTGAGCTTATTTCCTGTGAGCTTCTGAACAGGCGAGAACTTCCCATACAGAACACAGGCCGGTGAAACAGCGGACAAAAAGCCCTTACATGTAAGCAGCAGGCGAGAATAGGCTGGGGGACATGGAGAGTGTAGAAATTCCACGGGTTTTAGTACATGCAAAAAAATTATACAGAATGAAAATCTCATTACATGCAAATATAAATGCCTTTTACGTTAACTTGATAGGAGTTTTAATAAGTCCATGCAAGGAGGTTTGACTGGAGGCCAGGCCTGCCTAACCTCTAGCATTTGGCCTTAGGCTCTGTCTTTTTGCCCTGTTCTTTGGCTCCCTAGTAGTGCAGCTGGTGTTGCCTGCTTTTGTTGACCATCAGCCCGAATTATTTTCTCTCTTCATTTTCACCTCTTCCACGGCAGTGGAACAGGTTGGAGGTCAGTGCTGTGATTCTTCCCCTCATGCCCTCATTGCTTATCACCTTTCCTTTTCTGCTTTTAGCAAAAGAAATTAAACATAAATTAGATAAGGACACAAAACTGATGAATGTATGTGGAAAATAAAAGGGATGGACTGTTAAAATACTTAGAAACCACTTTCATGAGAAGCATACGAGTACTAGGAAAAAAAAGCTAGAGCCAGGCACCATCAATGATGCAACTGATGAACAAGGCCAGTACCAGCAGCAGTACCAGCAGGAATTCAGCAAGGAGAAGATAGAAGCAGAAGTGGGACAAAACACCTCTCAGACAGGTAAGAGTAGCAGTACTAAGCAGGGGGATGCTGACATTAAAGGGAGATAGATATGGCTGAGAGGTAAAATACAAGGGGAAACTGAAACACTGTTAGGAGCACCTTTGCCGCTAGTGGAAGACAATAAAATGTGCATGAGGATTTCAAGCATATGGCTCCACTGTGCAGAACATTGCTGCAAGAAGTCCCCAACTCCCTCCTCCTAGATAGCACCAGATGAGCTAGTTCTGGCACCAAAGGCAGTATACTAATAGCAGGCTCTGTAGGGCAGTCAGACTACTTACAGTAATCAAAAGAAAGGATAATTAGCCTTTGCTCAGTCATGCTAACACAATTAAGATTTTTGTGGGTCATGAGCCTGCACAGCATTGCAGCATCATGCCACATAAGCACACCACACAAGGTGTAGTGTCTGTCCTAGAACAGCAGCAAGTCAAAATTACTATTTCCTTACAGTGTGTAATACAAACAGCTATAGGAAAATTGCAAATTCTGTGCAGGTGATATCCAAAGTACAGTGGAAGAAACAGAAGTGAATTCAAGTAGCTTATCAATAACATAATTGGGTCAGTTGCTGAGGTGAGTAGCTCGAGAGGACGCCTTCAACACCTGAGCTTGGGGAAGCTCAGCTTCCAAGAGCCTCAACCCAGAGCGCCAAAAGCCACCGGGAGAGCCCCAAACTCTCATCAGGCCTTGCCCAGGAGCCGGCAGCTCAGCTGAGGCGAGCAGGGACTCACAGAGGGCGGAGCCAGGAGGAGCGGCACTAGCCCTGACTGGCTAAAAACCCGCCCCAGAGAGCGCGACGGTCAGGAACCTGGCGTGGCAATTCTCTCGGGCAGTCGAGCGGGATGGTGAGCGCTCACCTTATGACCAAGGCCCGGTCTGGGAGCTCTGCTCTGGCTGCCCCGGCGGTGGTCAGGGAAGGCACCCAGACAGAGCTGATGAGAGGGGAGGCTGCAGTGCAGAGCTAGGAGTGTAGAGAGTGACTGTACTGGTCTGGTGAGGGGAGGGTGCAGAGTGGACAGGGGTGTACTCGGGGCGCTCCAGTGGAGGTTCTCCTGCAGGAGGGGCTGAGCTGAGGGACGCTGTCAATAGGCTGAAAGAGGTCAGGGAAGCTGAGAGGAAGCAGGACTGCTTGCTCCAGGAACAAGTTGTGCAGGGGCTTCAACAGTCCCCTGTATCTCTTACAGGAAAGAAGGAGACCGTTAACCCGGGAAGCTGGGGAACAGTAACAAAACAAAACAAACAAACAAAAAACACAAACAAGCAAACAAAACACAAACAAACAACAACAAAAAAAAACACCCACGAAAAGAGGAGGAAGAGGACAATTAAAAGCAAGGGGCTTCCTCCTAAATCCGTTGTCCCCACCTAGAACCATTTTGCAGTTCTGCGGCGAAAAACACTCACCAGGAACAACCAGGTGGTGCACTTGTAAAGATCACTACTGCTGTTGCCATGAGAAAGCAGTGGGTCATAGTAATGGGGAACTCTACTTTGAAGGGCACAGAGGCACCCATCTGTCAGCCTTACCCAGTCCCAAGGGAGATGTGTCACCTACCAGGGGCACAGATCAGGGATGTTGCAGAGAGGCTGCCTGCTCTAGTAAGTCCCATGGACTATTACCTACTTCTAGTGATCCATGTGGGTGCCAGTGATACTGACAGCAGTAACCTGGAGAACATAAAGAAGGACTGCAGAGCCCTGGGAGATACGGCTAGGGGCTCTGGAGCTCAGATTGTCTTTTCATCAATTCTCCAGGATAAAGGGAGGGACCTTAAAAAGGCTGGGTAGATTTGCCAGGTTAATAAATGGTTAAAAGGGTGGTGTCATAGTCAGGGGTTTGGGTATCTAGAGCATGGGACTCAGTTTAGTAGGCCAGGTCTAGTGGGGGCTGGTGGAACTGGTCTGATAAAGAAAGGGAAGAGTGGTTTTGGTAGGAGGCTTGCCAGACTGGTCAAGGATGCTTTAAACTAGATGTGTTGGGGGAGGGGGGCATCATTCCATCCCAACACATCCAGTCAGTTGCCAGCACCTATAATAAATGCTCAGAGCAATGCAGTAATATTCTAGCCGCTCCAGCCAATGAGCAGGCTTCATTTGGAGCTCAGCTCAGATGCGTCTATACAAATGCCTGCAGCACGGGGAACAAATGAGGAATTAAGAGATGTGTGCACATCTATGAGGGTATGATATAATAGACATCACAGACACATGGTGGGATGGCTCCTATGACTGGAGTGTTGGAATGGAAGTATACAGGCTCTTTAGAGACAGGCCAGGCAGGCGGGGAGGGGGAGTTGCTGTTTATGTTAGGGATAGGCTGGAGAGTATGGAACTCTGTCTGGGGACAGGTGATGACTCAACAGAGAGTTTGTGGGTCAAGGTTAAAGGGAGAACAGCAATGGGAGAAATTATTGTGGGGATCTGTTACAGACCACCTTATCAAGAGGACTCTGTGGATGAAGCGCTTAATAAACAGACAGAAAAAGCCTCACGCTCACAGGCCCTTGTTCTCATGGGGGAATTCAACCACCCTGATATCTGTTGTAGGGAAGGTACGGGTCAGCACAAGCAAACCGGGAAGTTCCTTGATTGTGTGGAAGACAACTTCCTTCTACAAGTAATAGGGGACCCAACAAGGAGAGGTGCCATGCTTGACCTCCTGCTCACCAACAAGGAAAGGCTGGTTGGAAATGTGACGCTCCAGGGCAGCCTTGGTTGTAGCGATCATGAGATGGTCAAGTTCGAGATCCTGAGGACAAGCTCAGGAGTGTTGCATCCCAACTAGAAGGAAGTGCAGCAGGAGGGCCAGGAGACCTCCTTGGATGGATAAGGAGCTGCTGAGGAAACTTAGAGGGGAAAAAAAGAGGCTTATAAAAGGTGGAAGCAAGGACAGGTGGCATAGGAAGAATACAGGGATGTTGTCTGGGAAGCTAGGGACCAAGTTAGGAAAGCTAAGGCACAGTTAGAATTAAACTTCACTAGGGATGTTAAAGATAACAGGAAGGGATTCTATAGGTACATTGCAAATAAAAGACAGACTAGGGACAATGTGAACCCTTTCCAGAAGCTATCAGGAGAACTGGCTACACAGGACTTGGAGAAGGCTGAGGTTCTTAATGACTTCTTTGCCTTGGTCTTCACTGGCAAAGGCTCTGACCACACCACCCAAGTCTTGGAAGGCAGACACAGGGACTGTGAGAATGAAAACCTTGGGCCCACTGTACGAGAGGATCTTGTGTGAGACCATCTTAAGAACCTGAACGTACACAAGTCCCTGGACCCTGATTAAATCCATCTGCAGGTCCTGAAGGAGCTGGCGAATGAAGTTGCTAAGCCACTGGCCATCATGTTTGAAAAATCATGGCAGACAGGTGAAGTTCCTGATGACTGGAAAAAGGGAAATATAACCCCCATTTTCAAGAAGGGGAAAATGGATGACCCAGGGAGTTACAGACCAGTCAGTCTCACCTCTGTGCCTGGCAAAATCTTGGAGCAGATTCTCCTGGAAGGCATGCTAAGGCACATGAAAAACAACAAGGTGCTTGGTGACAGCCAGCATGGCTTCACTAAGGGGAAATCCTGCCTGACCAATTTGGTGGCCTTCTATGATGGGGCTATGGAACTGATGGACAGGGGTGGAGCAGTTGATGTCATCTACCTGGACTTGTGCAAAGCTTTTGACACTGTCCCGCATGGCATCCTTGTCCCTAAATTGGAGAAACATCAATTTGATAGTTGGACCACTCTGTGGATAAAGAGCTGGCTGGATGGCCGCACACAAACAGTTCTGATCAATGGCTCAGTGTCCATCTGGAGACCAGTAACGAGTGGTGTCCCTCAGGGGTAGGTGTTGGGACTGATTTTGTTCAGCATTTTTGTCGGTGACATGGACAGTGGGATTGAGTGTGCCCTCAGCAAGTTTGCAAGTTTGTGAGGGCACACACATTGAGTGTGCGCTCACCAAGCTGTGTGGTTCGACTGATATGCTGGAGGGAAGGAATGCCATCTGGAGAGACCTTGACAGGCTTGTGAGGTGGGCTGATGCCAACCTCATGAAGTTTAACCGTGACAAGTGCAAGATCCTACACCCGTATCAGAGCAATCCCAGGCACAGCTACAGGTTGGACAGAGAAGAGATTCAGAGCAGCCCTGTGGAGAAGGACTTGGGGGTGTTAGTCAATAAGAAAATGAACATGAGCCAGCTGCACTCACAGCCCAGAAAGCCAACCATATCCTGGGCTGCATCAAAAGGAGAATGACCAGCAGGTCGAAGGAGGTGATCCTGCCCCTCTACTCTGCTCTTGTGAGAACCCACTTGCAGTATTGTGTGCAGTTCTGGTGTCCTCAACAGAAAAAGGACTTGGAACTGTTGGAACAAGTCCAGAGGAGGGTCACTGGGATGATCAGGGGGCTGGAGCACCTCCCATATGAAGGCAGGCTGAGAAAGTTGGGGCTGTTCAGCCTGGAGAAGAGAAGGCTGTGTGGAGACCTCATAGCAGCCTTCCACTATCTGAAGGGGCCTACAGGGATGCTGGGGAGGGACTCTTCATTATGGATTGTAGAGACAGGACAAGGGGTAATGGGTTAAAACTTAAACAGGGGAAATTTAGATTGGATATAAGGAGGAAGTTCTTTACTGTGAAGGTGGTGAGGCACTGGAATGGGTTGCCCAGGGAGGTTGTGAATGCTCCATGGCTGGCAGTGTTCAAGGCCAGGTTGGACAGAGCTTTGTGTGGCATAGTTTAGTGGGAGGTGCCCCTGCTCTTAACTTTTCTATGATTCTAAGAGATGTAAAGATAAATCTCTTCCATTAAGTTTGCTACAGCTGTTCCTGCTGATGAATCAACATGGTGGCTCAGCTAAGACTGCCCTTTGTGGACTAAGTATCAGGCATTTTGTGTAAGAAATGGCAAAGAAAATATGTATGATATCAATTACAGGGGCAGAGATAGCTTCTTAGCTCATCTCTTAGCATGGTCAGTCTGAAGATGCATGAAACTATTTCTTCCTGTGTTACACCCTGTCTAGGCAACAAAAAAGACCCCTAAAGTTTTTGAAGGAGGATTTTTCAGTGGTGACAATGTGACTGCCTCCAAATTCTGACTGTATGATAGGGACAGCAAAATTTTACATAGCAACAATTTTGTGGCTGTGCTCAATAATATCTCAGAGCAACAGTATCTCATAAGCCAGCAGAAGTAAAAAACAGCCATGGCCTTTCCCAGTATCAGATTTATGCTGGGACTGCGAGAGCACAGAGGTGACTTGAATCAGTAGTAGACCCCTGTCTGAGAGGTTGTGGTTGCAATGACTACACCATGCTCCAGGCAGAATTCCACACTAATTCAATAAAAATTGATGGATTTAAGGTTAGATTGCAGCAGTCACACACTATTTTGAAATCAAGAAGAGCTCACTGTGTCAATATTATACCGAATTACCATCAAGCAAATTTTAACAAAATGCCTACAACTAAAACTAATGTGTTAAGAAAGAAAGATATCTTATTGGACTAAAATATATGATCAGCTTTTCCTGGGTGGTTGACTGTGTTTTGCTGGATAACATATAGAGTGGAATTTAATAACTGCTGATTTCATATGAAACAAATTTCACATGAAGAAATGATGGATTAAGTGAGGATAGCTGATAGCTACATACATGACATGTAGGATATCTAAATTTAAATAGCAGGGAAACTAGTTTTAATTTCCTTATTCTATATACACTGCTAGGATAGGTCATTGGTCCATCTAAAATGGTACTGTTCTTTAGCTAATGTTAGATGCTTCAGAGAAAGGAACTCCTTTGCCCCAAATACTCCTTCTGACCATGGAAACATTTCTACTAGATACACTTGATGATGATTAAAATGGGTCCTTCAGTATAACTTGTAACTCCTGCAGTTTCTAACTTCGGCTGTGTAACTACTAATGAAAAATTATTCATACAAGAATATGCAAAAAAATCTTTTCTCAAGTATACATCTTCACACTGTAGCAATGAAACAAAGGATTCAAACATCACTTTTCTTCACATCTGTTCCTCCTCTTGTGCAACTTGTTGTGCAATTTCTGTATCACGCTATCTAGAGTAACAATAAAATGGAATTTTATCACATTTAAATTAATCACATCACAGTTAAATTAATCAAAGGATAATTAAATATAACTAATACACTAACAAAATACCTGTATCAGCTCCTGTATACTGAAATGAGTACCCCTAATATGATACCACTGGCATTTTGCATTCTAATAAGCTTCTTCTGCAAACATGGCATGTCTAAGCTCTTCTATGGGCTGATCTTTTATTGGCTCAAAATGAAGAAAGGTGTCAATCCAGACACAGACTTATTTCTTTCTTTCAAAGCATTGGTCAGCAGATGGTAGAAAAAGCAATTCAGATCCTCAAAAGGACCTGATGTTCTTGTTTTCTCTCTATTTTAGGATGCAAGTCCTGTTATCACTGAACAGAATGACACTTGCAGCAGGTACAGCTGACACATGGAAATATCTTGGATCAGTCTCACTAATAGGATCTATGCATTTGCTAGAGAAATCAAACAAATATGGACAGGCAGGTTCAGAACCTTACAGTCAATTTTCTGTGTGAACATTTGCAAGGAAAGATACCAGATGGCTTAGGCATGTATTACACTGACATGTACATAAATGTGCATGGGTATATATGAAATAGGAAGAGTTGCGACCAAATTAGTGCACTGCATTACATATGTATAGGACAGGGCAGTGACAAAGGAGAAGGACCTTGAAAGATGAGGAGAAAGAATGCTAATGCTGAAAAAAAATAGGTATTACACACTAGATTTTCTTCCAGGCAACTGGGCTCCCCACACAGATATACTGTGTTGAGGATTTATGTGAGAAGCTCACTTTAACACTGTGAAAATTATGTGTTAAAATCCTCCATACACTGATTGGAGGACTAGCTTCATCGATCACAGGTGCTGGTATTAAAATTTCTGGTGGGAGTTTCGTAACTGATGTATTGCTTCACTGGGATTCACTCTGCCCGCCCAGCCAACAGAAAAAAGTGCTATAGCAGCAGTCACCACCACAGAAGGCTGGTTAGAAAGAAAAGTGAAAACGTCAGAATTGAGAAATGAGCAGCACCCATGCATGGATGTATTGGTAGGAAGACAGCAGGGGGAGAAGGGAAGAGCACTTACTGATAAAACAAAATGTAAAAAGTCATCTTAAAATATGCATTTAAACTGACAGAAAGATACCAGCCTTCCTCCCACAAGAATCCTGAGGTCCTTGTATCCACCCAAGTCTTAATGGAATCCTGAAAATGAAGGTTTGGGTTTTTTTTCTTCTTAAGAATGGCAATAGGGTATCTTTTAAAAAGAGTACTTTACTGAGAAAGATAAGAGTTTCAGAGCACACCTGCTTGGTGTTAAGAATCTTCTATGAAAGTGTACTGGGCCTGGCTAGGATAGAATAATTTTCTTCATATTAGCTCATATGGAGCTATGTTTTACGTTTTTTACCAACACACCACTGATAATGCACTAATCTTCTAGTTTTTGCTGAACCATGTTTGTGCAGTGTCAAGGCCACCTTGGTTTCTCAGTCTGCCCCCCACAAAGAATAAATTGGGGAATATGCAACAGAGGTAAAGAAAAAATTGATTTGAATGAACTCAAATCAAGGCAAAAAGGCTTCCCGTGTAACAGTCTCAATAAAAGCCCAAGCTTAAGATCTAGGGATTTGTATTGCTTTCAGTTAATTTTTGATCCAGTCCTCAAACTCTACGAATATAATAATGTCCCCCATATGAATTATGAGAAGAAACTTCTGAATGATTGCAACTCTGTAATGCTTGCTTATTATTCATAAATATCCTGAGCTACAGTATTTGGTCATATTATTTAGGAAGCATGAGAAATATAAATGGAGTATTTTTTCCACAGAATACTATATGTATTACCAACCATCACGTGATTTATCTGAAGTAATAGAGCCTCACTGGAAAGACTCACTAGCTTGAGTAAGCTTTTAACTTCTACATGGGAAAGGGTCAATGAAAGACAGAATAATCAGAATTAATTGGCACAGTACTTCTACTGAAGAAAATAGACCAATGTGACCCAGTGACATGGCATTCTTGTGGTGAAAGTTCTAGTCTTATTTTTGCAGGTGGAGTCCTTTGACAAATGACCTTATCTTTATACACCTCAGTTTTCCCCATCTATACAATGGGAATAACAATGCTCACTTTTTCTGTGGAGTGTTTTGATATATATTAATAAAGAATTTTACTGAAAAGGTCAGTTTGCATTGCCATTGGTTAGTAAAGAGAAGAGATGTGGCCAGAAAACTACAAAAATTTCTTACTTCCCACAGCAAACCTAATGCAGAGGCAGCAAGAGACCAGCAAAAGCAAAGTTACCACAGGACAGTATGGTGTTGAGGTCTATATTTGGACTCTTAGTTTTGTTTTGTTTGGTTTTATCCCTTTTGCAAGTCAATTGGAGTTTTTAGCTACTGTAAACTTAAAGCATGTCACAAAGGAGGCGGGCAATATTAGACTTCATTTCAAAGTAGGAACAAGGTTTTACAGAGATTAAACATCTGTCAGCTTTACTTTTTATCATAAAAGACATTAATGTGTTTATTACTGAGAAGTTTTGTAAAACATGTTTGCTCAGCACATCTCTAGAGCCATCATACAAGCTTTAATAAAGCAATTCTTCATTGGTCATTAAAGAGTGGAAAGATAAAACTTATGTTACTATATTCATGCTAAAAAGCTTGTATCTGGCCTACTACCCATTCAAACGCTCTTTCACCTGCAAAAAAAGAAATCCTGTAGGAAGCTCTCCTACGTGATTTTTCCAAATCTCTTTCTTTGCTGTTCTCTGGAGATGACAGGCAGTTTTGAGTGAATCTACATGACTCTTCGTATTTTTAAAAGATTATAAAACCAAATAATTGCATACCCTAGTAAGTGTCCTGACTTAACACTGATGAATATTTATCATTGTCCCTTGACTTAACCTGGACTATATCTTAGTTCCAACTGAATTAGTGTTACTCCTTCAATGATCTGGAAGTCCTGCTGACAAAGTTGGTCCAGAAATCAAGTATTAAATACAACTCACTTTGGTCAGCCAGCTACCAAACAAGAGTTGTTAAGCAGGAGATACAATAAAAGATGCACCAAATTTGACCAGTGAATGCATAAGTGTCAACACAGATTATATAATTAATAAAATGGTTTTGGTTGGAAGAGACCTGAAAGGTGATCTAGTTCCACCCACAAACTTGTTAAACTGTTATTAGTCCCAGAGTTCGGGAAATTTGTGTCAGTAAGATTAACTCTGCTGTAAGCAAAGCACATTTTACCAAGTTGAATAGCACTGCAACCAAAGGCAAGATTTCTACTTTTTTTCAATATGGAAAAATGGGGTCAGCTGAGGAAAGTCCAATTGCCATCTGCCAGCAGAATACCTGACCTGCCAAGGAGAGGTTTTAAGAAAATTAATTCTATTCTTTCCTTCTGGTTTGTTTTGAATTTTTTTACTTCTCATTAGGATTATCAGGTTTTAAATGCATTGGCTGTCCCCCTGTACTTGTCCTTTGAGAAGGATATAAAGAAAATTCTTATTCCAAAATACAAAAAGGTATTTTATGTTTTCATCATGTTAGAGTTAGACTTATCTTGTTTCAAAAGACCAGCTACAAATATATTTTAATTTAGGAAAATAAAGAAGTAGAATCAGGACCTACAGAAAAGTCAGATCTATACCAAGATTTTTGACACAGCTACTCAACATGTTTACTACCATATAACCTTTACAAAAAAAAACTCCTTACCACTTAACTATTGTAACGCAGTCCATACTTACCCTGGACTTTCATGTAGTTCTTTCCCTTTTAAGGTATGTTATACATTACTTGCATATACAACCCAAATGCACTACTAAACAATTAATAAATGTCTTTAATAAAATAATTAATATCAAACCATTTAATTAATCATTCAGATCATTAAAATTTAAGGTACTGTATTTAGTCCAACCAGGCTCTAGTGATTTTGACTGCCATACAACTTGGCCTCCTAAAATATGGTCGCAGTATTACTGAGGAAAAAGTTCAGTTTAGATTTAAAAATACATCTAGAAAGGGAATATGTCCAAGTGCCTAGATACCTAATTTTTTTTTACATTTATCTTCAAGCCCTGGTTTTATAGATTAAGCATGTGCACAAATCCCAGCAGTTAAAACTTGAAACTGCCAGATCAGCAGCTCTGGAGGACAAAGTCCTCCGCTAGAGAAAGTTTAGACAAAAAGAAAACAAATGACACTGAGTAGACTTGATACAGGAGCTTAACTTATTTAGGTGTGAAAGTAGTCCTTTCAGTCTTTAATACCTGTTTCATTGTTTCAGTTAATAATAATTGTTCTCTCAAAATTAGGACTGAAATCTCCATTTTATTTAAAGCCAGGAATTACAGGTTAGTATAGTGAAGACTATTACTCCCAATAAAACTGCGTCATCCAAGAGATTAAAAATTACTTATTTCATAATTAAACTTTTCAGCAACTCCAGACACTCTCTCCTGGATTCAAATTAATATTGCCTCATAGTGCTTTGCAAAGTATGTCTCAATAAAATAATGTGTGTATTGATACTGTGATGATTTGACCTGATAGTCTAACCTAGAAACCTTTTTGGAGACAATTGATATGACCTTTTTCTCTGTTACAAAATCAATAATATTTGAAAGTTTCTTTAGCAGCTATTGAGAAAATAGGCTATTTGCTAGTATGATTTTTAAGCAACACATAAACAATGCAGATGTCTTGCATTTATAATGTTAAAATGCTTGTAATAACTACAGATTAAAGACTTATGCATATATCAAAATCTATTTGCTCAAAAGATTATATTTTTCCAGACATATTTTGATATTTCAATTTTATATTGATCTTCACTAGTATATTTTTCATATTCTTTCATAAACCAGAGTTTGCCTTATGGGAAGCAATCAGTGCTTCTCAGGAAGATATATTTGAGATGGCCTGATGGTATCAACATGCCCCAGTGAACATTATCCTATCTGACCTGTCACAGCTGTACTGTTACTCTCCCACCAGCCCCTGTGTGGAAAGAGGTCAGATCATAGTAAGACAGACTGAAGTAAGAATTGCATCAGTTTCAGTTTCATCCAGTCTACTTAGCTGTAACAAAAAGGCAAACAGTAGATTTTTGCTGCCAAATTCATCTATCTTGCTGAGGTGTATAATTAAAGTCTGGAGTTTCTATGACCAAGGACAGAAACTGTCCCTTCCATGCACAACACCCAACAGAGCTGTAAAGTGCCCAGTTCAAAGCACAGCTGGGAGCTTGTTTTCTCCAAGCTATTCCACTGAGGAAGGGTTTGCATGGGTCTCATTACTGCTAGGTCTAAGGTAAGGATAACATCACTTATTTAGTATAAGCAGTGATTACCAGATAGTCTGACCAAAGGGAAAACAAAATGGGAGGCTTCCTATGCTATGGGCTAACAGATGGTTTTCAAAAATGTTTTGGAATGTCCCAGATGTAAATAGATCCCACTGAGATACATGTTCACTCTAAGGGTTTCATCATGTCAGAAGCAATCAAATCTTTTCCAGTGGTCTTAGTAGTAAACCATGTGCAGTACAATAATCTTATTTTCCAGGCAAACGTGGGCATGAAATAGTAGAGCAGTTAATAAAACAAGATTTAGGCTTGGTCGGTTGTCCTTAAGAGCAGGTCTGCTTCCTAACTTCTGGAACAAATTCTAGATCGACAGGAAACAGAGATTTTTTTTTTTCCCTTAGAATTTGCAGTACTTTTTCCAGCCAACATTTCAGACATACTCTATACATCTATACTTCATGATTTATTATGATGAAGTCCATCTAGGTCTTCACATCATATATATCGTTACCACTAACACTGTCCCCAACTACAATCATTGATACTGCTTGAATACTTGACATACATCTGCAAAAACTAATCTCACAGCAGCATTTTTTTATAGTCTTTCATGAGTCTCATCAGTTAGGCCTACTAAATAGATTCAATCTTATTGTATTCAGTTGTATCCTTCATTTTATATGTTTGCATTTTAAAACACTACCTCTTCTGTGAGGTGAAAAAAATGTAATGTACTCAAGTAAATACTGATGATATAATTACATGCTTCAGTGCTTGGATCACTTGTGGCAGAAGTGAAACTCACACTTGTTACTTTTTACATGTATTTAACTTACATGTAAACATCTATCACTGCATATCTTTACATCCATTTAATTATTATTTTTTCATCCATTGTCTATTTTTACAGACTATGAAACTGTATGTGTACAGATTCTTCAAACTTTATATTTTTCTATACGCAGCTGAAGCACAAAAAAGCATATCTGTATATATACAGCATGAAGTGCAGCACCTTATACAGTCAGAAGTCACTATTAAAACAAAACCCAAACAAACTCACTTAAAGAGGTTTTTATGCAGGGTAGTTGGAGTTTACCAATACTAGAATTTGCTTCCTAAAATGGCCAGGAGACCTGTGACTCTCAGGTAATGTTAAATACAGGTTAGGAATTACAATTTACAGTGATTTAAGATTACTAAGGTATTTCTTCTCTTTTGCTGTTGGTCTTGACTGTTATGACTGTAAATCCTATTCTTAACTAAATAATATAATAAACTGATATATTTGAACACTGTGTACTCAACTTTTTATCAAGGTAAGTCCTCTTTACTATACTGACAGAGTTAGAATTGGGGATTGACATTCATATAGATATAATTGTGTCATCAGCTCCATTAGGAACTGCTTTTTCTGGAACCAGTGTAACCCTTTGCACATAAGGCTATGCTTTTGCTTATTCTAGCAAGTCTATTTCACAGATGGGTATAATATACCTTGCAGACAAGTGCTATGGTTATCACTCCAATATTTTTATTCGTATTTCCTGTTTTAATTAGATTTATTTCATAAAAGTTTTCAGCTATTGTTTCCCCTTTTCTGTATTCATATATCTATAGTTTTTGGGTTTGACCAAGATTCTGCCATGATACTGGGAGATTTATCAGAAGTCTCTTCTGTGTTCTTTCCTCATTCTTTCTGTAATTCACTTGTAGTTACACTTTAATGGAAAGATTGAGACCATTGTTTTTTTTTACATACTTGAGAGGTGTTTTTTGCATGTGTGCTCTTTAACCAGCACTTTTTTCTCAACCTTATTAAAATAACATGCTAAAAGTATAGCTACACTTTAATTCAGACAAAATGAAACCTAAAATGTTTTTCTTTTTTGAAACACCTCTATTTCTTAGTTAGGGCTTCTTTAACCATCATTTCCTGAACAGCACTTTGAGACTTTGAGGTTGTCCCTGTTTGGCTGAATCTGTTCAGAAATAACTAGAAGACTACTGTTACATTAAGTTTTTATTTATCAGTTTAAATTCAGATTTTGGGGATCTTTGTTCTTTTCTTCCCATATAGACAATACAAATAGATTCCATAAAAACAGGCTCCTGCTTAACCATTCTAGGAGTTTATCCTTCCATGTGATCTAGTCAGACAAAACCTTTAATGACTCTTTTAATCACTGAACATTCAGCTGTCTACTTTGCCATTCTCAGATTCCTTATCATGAACATCAGAATTCCGTACACTGTGTTTCAGTCCAATAGCATGCAGGCAGTGTAGCAGCAATTATGAAATGCACCCTAACCTTCAAAAGACATTACAACATATCTCAGAATTTAGAAGGGAGGCAGAGCAAGTTAGATAGGAAGAGAAGCCTAAGGTACAGGTGCTAAAATCAGCATAGGACTCTCACGTGGGTTAGAAGTATGACTTTAATCAATATTTCACAGGAAGACACATAGAAAAATCTCAAAAGTAAAACACTTTTGAGTTTTACTTCATAACATTTACCAGTGTTCTGGTTATCAACATTATTTATGTTGGGTTCAGTAAACCAAAACCCACCCATCCTATTCCGTTAACTAGATCAATAGCTTTGAGGTATTACAGGTATACCATAACTGCAAGGCACAATGGAAGATACAGCATAGACAAGGACACTGTTCTCTAGAGGAAAATTTATCATGAAATCCCTGAACTCTGACTTCTCTGACAGACAACGGTGGTGCACACGGACACAGTGTGGTACTGTACTGTTTCCAAACAAAATGCCTCAAGACATAAACATTCTCTTTTAAATAGAAAATAATGTAACACTGATAATTTGTTTGTCATGAATTTCTTTTACATACTTTTTTTAAGTGATTCATATACAGAGGTATTTCCAGACACAAATCTTGGTTTTCTGTCAGCTTTACTCATCAGCCAACTTCTCCTCAAATTTGAGTCATTCTGAGCACTGTCACCATGCCCAAGAAAGGCACATCGGTTTTTGGTGAAGTTAATGTGACTGGATAAGCCTCATAACTACCTGTCTATTCTATACAATGACATAATACAGATTTTCATTTAAACAGATATCTGAACCTCACTATGAGGAAACCTGGTAAGAGAACAGAGGCAGACAACTCTCAAGAGTTCTTGACTATGGATCTTGTTTTATCCATACAACATGTGGACTTAGAACACTAAGTTTGAAAATCTGTATTATGTCTTAAATAGATAGTGAAAGACAAGATAAACAGCCTGTAGTTAATAGACTTTCTTCAGGTCCTAGCATTCACATTATAGGAGGTAGTCTAATCTAAGTGTAAGTTGTCCCCATGATTAAGAGTTCTTCAAGGAAATAAATTGTTGCCCTTTTTTTAGCCATCTTTTAATTCTCATTCATAAGTTGAAACTAAATTCAGTGTTTTCTGCTTTTTCTGTCACCTCACATCATTCCTGTGCATCTTACGCAATCTGAAAAGGTGGTGCCATTCAGAGATAATATTATTCTTTGAACTGGGACTAGTTTTCAGTTCCCAGGACAACTCCTACTATCTAATTCCCTATTAATTCCTCCCACGGATGGTAGTGGTAGTGGTTCTACCTTCTAGCTGCTCTTAATTGACATTGCCATGCCTTTCCTATTTTCTCATCATTTCTGTAGCTATGAATCTTGGAATAGTGTACTGAACAGTTTAGATTTAATCCTTAAATTGTCCACAAGTCTTGAAACAGAATTCAATGGTTACAGAAACAAATGGGGAATACAACCTATGGGGCCTGTAATATCAACCAGTTCTAGCAGCATAGCATAGATAATAATGTCAGGGAAAACTGAACTGCATACTGAGTGCCTGAGTTAAGAATACAGGGGGAATTTGTCTCTGGTAGTACTCTCTGTAGGTACACCAAAGAAAAATTTTGGGATTTGTGTCAGCAGCAATTAGCATTCATTTTTCAGAAGTGCACGGAGATGTCACCTATAATGCCTTGAAGACTTAGGGGAGTTAAAAGTAAGGTTGAAGTTCAGGAAGTTAGCCTACAGAGTGCTTCTGGTCAATGTTCTCTCTAGCTTTTTAACAAGCTCAAGAACTGAAGATCCCAAATAATCACACAATTGTCACTAGTTTCTCAAAAAAAAACCCCTAAAAATTTCACACATTTAAACATATACCAACAGTAATTTTTCAGTAGTGTATGAAATCCTCTTTTCAATTCCCTACCTACCTCCACAAGTCAACATGTCCTTGATTACCTCTCCTACCTTTTGTGAGGTGATTTGTGTATCCTTTACCAGAACTTGTGATTTCACTCATCTGTTCTGGAAACCAAGCTTCCCAAGGTACTGCTCCTGGCAGGAGTGGACATCATAATTGTTTTCTACAGTCCTCTGTTTTATCCTTAGTAGTCCAGTAGCCATGTCCTTTTCCATTATCCTCCTTCACACTGCATACCACGTTATACCATCCATTGTATCTCCTGCCCTTTACACTGTTTCATTATCTCCCAGTAAGCTCTTAATTCCTTCTCCTTCCTTCTCAGTACATCTTTGTTTCCTTGAAAGTATCTTTTTGTTCTCTTAGTCTTCCCATTTCTCCTCCTATTATGATTAACCACTCACTATTCCTTAGTAAGACTACTGTTGGAATCTCCTTTGCAGAATGGAAGAACTCTTCATGACTGCTCCGTAGAAACAAATTTGCCTCAGCCGATGTCCACTCTCATAATCCAGTTTTCATCAAAGTCAGAAGGAACACTTCCACTGATTTTAAAGGGTTCTATCTTGCAGTCTTACGTTTTCAATTTCAAATTCTAAATGCTCACTCTTTTTTTATTTTAAAATTTGTTTACGTATCTAATTCAATCTCTGGTGACAATAAAGATGATTACCATTACACAGCACTTTTTTTCTAAATATGGCAGACATCAAAGGCAGACTAAATTTAAAATCAGCCTAATTTCCTACGAGCTATAATATTACATGATTTTATATATATTAAACTGTCTCAAAACTGTACCAGATGTACTCCAAAATACTTCTGTTTACTGTTTACAAATATATATTTTTAAAATGCAGCGACCTTAAGATATTATAGAACAATATTAAAATGTGTGCTACCAAAAACTGAACAAGGGTGATTACGTTATCAGTAATCATAATTATTTTGAGGCAATATTAAATTAATTTATTCCATAATTGGGGGTTAATTATATGCCAGGTTTTCTTCTTATAAAAATTTGTGACAAAAAGGGAATTATGTTCACTTTTTAATAGGTTGCATCTCTGTTTGTCTCTGATAATATATTCTGGCTGTAAAGACAAAAGCTAGGACAACAGCGAGAAAATATCATAAATTTAATCCATTACTTGTGACATGTCTTGTAACAAGAACCAGAAATGGCAATCATCATGACAATTTGTACAATAATATGGTGGACTCAATCCTGTGACTGTCTATCATTTTACAGAGGTGAAATACACTCTAAGGCTCCAATTTGCAATTACCTAAACATCAACTTTATTATGACTGTTAAAGAAAAATGCTTATGGTAGTAAATTAAGTGCACCTTTGCTGAAACCTGAAAAATATAGTAATAAGGATTAAAACCACAAGAAAATGAATTGATCTGTAAAGATTTATATCTCTGTTTTCAAATCTTGTACTATCTACAAGACAATAGCTCTTACCCAGTATCTATTAGTCCAACAAATTTCAGTGGAAGGTATACACGTCAGGATGCTCTAGCATTGGACCACAAGACATTTGCTGTTGAGTAACTGGATTCAGCTGAGATGAATCTCCTCCTGCAAGGAAGCTTAATCTGCTCAAACCTCCTGTCATCTCAAACCTTATTATAGGTCAAAGACCTGCACTATTTAACAGGAGATGTGCATAACTAAGATTAATCATTCTAACCTGATATTTCAAATGCTAAACATTCCCAACTATCCATAAAAAGGAGTTCTAAGATATGATCTAAATAGCAAATCACAAGTTTCTGAAAGACTAATATTGACAAGCTTACCAGTCTTTCAAAAGCAAGTGCTCTAAGCATGTGAGCTATACAGTGTGTACCGGGGTAATCTGTGCCATTTTCCATCTACAAATCAGTTGCTGATTTATGGATAAAGGAGAAAGAAATTATCTGTCATTATATTACATCTATTTGTCCTGTTTAGCACAGTCAGCTAACATTAACACGCATACAGCTTTGGTCACTAATACACAATGTCTCATAAATAAACAATAGCGTGTAGACAACATATATTTTGTATTAGCCTTTGCAGCACTTGGTGCACCTCCCCCTTGTATTTTGCACATCCAAAGCCTGAACAATACTGAACCCTGCATAAAAAGCCCTTTCTACTCTTTCCCTTCAGGTGAAGACTGTGACTTTTCCTGTGTGACAATCACATATTTGTGATGTGAATAGAAGAAGTAGAGGCCTCTCTGAAGCCTAGGCAGGAACAGACTTACTACCACCAAAGTTAGGGTCACTGTGTCTGAACAGAACTGGTCATCCACAATTAGCATAGCAAGCTCACAATGTCCTATAAATGGGTCACTGACCAGAATATGAAAGACCACCTTCCTGTCTCTATGCCAAATTTAGGGGTGGTACTAAAGAGATAGCATACCTACCTCTGGACCCCATCCCAGTAGAGATGCAGGTTGTCCTAACCCCTGGAAGATGGCCTGTGGCAAAGCATTTTGAGTCTGAGAAACCCATCATCACACTCATCACAGAGCATTGGAGAGCCAATATACTGGCTAGCTGAAACCAGGTAGCTGTGACAAGACCTGTTAGCACTCTCCACAAGACTGACTCAACATCAGAATCCATCAAATCCACAATGGCCTACTGTGCAATTCACAGCCCATGTGTGCATTTATGTCTTGCCTCAGTGTCATCATTGGAAGTCCCTCACCTCTTTATTGACAAATCTGAGTACAACTGTGATGGGCAGTTTCAGAAACAAAAGTGATGTGAATCTATAAGTGCATTCCTCTACCTCCACACCTGGTATCACGACTGTTAACTTACTACTTAAAAGCTGGAAATCTCTTTTGTTCTCATCTCTCTCATCATTCCTTCTAAATGTCTTGTCCTCTCAACAGTTATACCCCACTTTTCTCCTTATAAGTTTAATAAACTCACAAAAAGCAGGACAAGACCATGCAACCCATGCTGAAATACATTGCCTGTTCATTAATAAAACTCAACATTGAAAAGTTAAACCTTTTTTTTTTCTCTCCTGTACTCTTTCCTATCTGTCTGCAAGGGTTTTAACACACCTTACAGCGGAAATGGACAGATTCCCCAGCCCATGCAACTACTAAAAAAATAATTTTTATAAAACACTATTTAGCTGTACCCATGGCTCCTCTGCACGAAGCCTTATGCCATCTCCACCATCGAAATTCACACACATCTTTTCTTACCCATCTGTTCCTGTTTGGCCTTCCTCCAGTAGTCATGCTAAAAGTATGACTCTGAACCTGCAAAAGGAGTGAGTAGGCACCACTGCTGTGCTCACCACCTAGAATGGAGCAAGAGACAGTTGCCCCAGGCACCTGCCAAATCTGAGTGCCTCACTGGAGGATGTCACCCAGCCACACTCCAGCATTTCTCTTCCCTCCACATGCTCCCTGCCTCTGATGCCAGATGCCTCTGCTCTATCCTGCAAGTGTAGTCTTGGTCCAATCCCTCAGTGTCATCTGAGGATGTTTTTTATATATTAGAAGCTAAGAGCTTGACCCAGAGTGAGGATATAAAGTGATGGGATTTGTCTTCTAGGGTAAAAGAAGGAAAGGATACGTTTAAAGTCCAAATGTCACTTAGTCCAGAAAATAGCCACTGATATTTTTTAAAATTATTTTTAAGAAAACAAACATTACTTACTGCCAGATACAGACAGTGATACTGTTAACAAGGAGTGATGTCTAAAAATACATACTTTATACAGGAATTTCTTATGCAAGGACCTTTGGGGTAACTGTGGCTATGTGAAAATGGGGAAAGGCTTCTTGGTAAGAGTATTTATGCATCTTTACCCCATTTTCCTCTTGTATAACCAACCCCTAAAACCTGTATTATGCTTACTCCTTTGCCCTGTAAAGCCTTGCCCCCCAGTTCCTCAAACTGAAGAGACACAAAAAGATTCACCAATGTTCTGCTGCTTCTCATTAAGTTGTGCTGGTTCTCATTGTCCAACATACTTATGTATTTCCCAACAGTGTCTTCAGGCAGGGACACCTTCCACTAAATTAGATTTCTCAAAGCCCATCTAACCTGGCCCTGAACTCTTCCAGGGATGAAGCAGCTAAAGCTTCTCTGGGCAAACTGTTCCAGTGTCTCACCACCCTCATCTTCTTCATTATATCCAATATAAATCTCCCCTTTTTGAATTTAAAGCCATTCCGCTTTGTAGTATCACTACATGACCTTGTAAAAAGTCCTTCTCCAGCTTACTTGTAGGCCCCTTTTCTCTAAGGTTTCTCTGGAGCCTTCTCCAAACTGAACAACCCCAACGCTCTCAGCCTGTCTTCATAGGATAGGTGCTCCAGCCCTCTATTTATCTTCATGGCCCTCCTCCAGACTAATTCCAACAGGTCCACATGGTAATGCACGTTATGCCATCTGGTCTAGTGCTAAGAAACTCAAGGGGCTTTTAAATTAAGTGCCTTGAAAGGTACGGAAGGGTATGGAAGAGTTGGTGCCCAATATTTTTTTGTGGAAAATCAATAATAAAGTCAGAAAGTAGAAGAGGACAAACAAAAACCTAGACAGTGAGAGCTACCATGGTATTTATCTTGAGGAATGTTCTGTCAAGAAAAGGTATGTGTAACTCTCTTCTTAGTCCTCCATAAACACATACATGGTGTAAGATTGCAGAATTTTTGGCTGGAACTATGAATCAGAAAACATTTTACCATTGTTTAATTATACAATCCAAAACCAAAATAATTTGAGGTAGGAAACCAAATTTGTATCTGAATACCCCTAGAATTTGAGATAGCTCATCACTGAATCTGATTCACACATGACAAGTCTTCAGAAAGTACATAATGTAAAATCCTAAACTTGAGATTATGTATGTGAAACAGCAGTCTCAGGAAGGGAAAGTGAAAGACTGAAACTGTAGAAATGAGGCTAGGCAGTGACCACGCAGGACGTGGTTACGTGGGAAATGCAAATTCCTGCATCTGGGCATCAGAAAAGTCAAGGAGCTGAGTAGCTGGGAAACAGCTTTGCAGAGGACTCAAGGCTCAAGGTGGACAAGTTGACTGTGAGTCAGCAATGTTCATTTTGGGGCAAAAAAGGACAACAAAACTGCCACCAGGTTATTGGAGGTGATCTTTCTCCTCTAGTCTGCCCTGCTGAGGCCACATCTGAAGTGCTGTACCAGTTCTGGGCTCCTTAGTACAAGAGAAACATGGACAAACTAAAGGAAGTCCTGCAAAGGTTCACAAAGATGATTAAAGGACTGAAGCATCTTTCACATGAGGAGAGGCTGAGAGAGCTGGGACTGTTCAGCCTGGAGAACAGAAAGCTTATCAGTATATAAATGCCTGATGGGGACATGGGAAGAAGAGGGAGACAGACACTTTCCAGTGATATCCAGTAATAAGAAAAGAGGCATTAGGAACAGAATAGTGGGCAGAGTGCAGGAAATTCCATTTAAACTTTAGAATTGTTGGATGCATTTTATTTTTACTGTGGGGGCTAGAAGAGGCTGACCAGAGAGTTGTGGAGTCTCCCTCCATGGAGACATTCAAAGCCAGGCCTGAGAAACCTGTTCTAGCTTACCCTGCTTTCAGCAGAGAGATTGGACTAGATCTCCAGAAGTCCCTTCCAGCCATAATTATTTTGTGATTCTGTAATTCTACATATGGAGAGAGAAAGTCTTTAAAAAAGAGTCCATTTCAGAAACAGTAGATATGTTCTGGATGCAATTTTAGGTAGGCTTAGAAATTGTCAGGATGGTTTGAAGGTAGGGGTTAACTATACATATTATATTAGAATATATGTTAGTATACTAGAAATATATTCCAGTTTTAGTCTATATATTCTTAAATAAAGTAATGGGTTATCTGAGGATATAGCTTGCTTGGTGCTTTAGAGATTTGAACAAAATATCTTAGATTAGAATCACAAAGATACAATTCCAAACTGATGACATATCAGTTAATCAAAGCAATATTATCTAACAATGCTAATGAGTATTCAGACATGTAAGATTTAGAAGAAAACAAGAAATTTGAAGCAAGTGCTGTATAGAGTATTCTTGCCTGGAAAAAAAAAAAACAAAAAACAGTTCTGAAGTAAAAATGCCAGTCTCCATCATGCAACTGCTTCGTTTTCTAACACCCTCTGACATTTCCTCTGGGTTGTCTCTTGTACGTTATTGTTTCCTATTAACATTTGCAAAGCTGTCTGGTTGCAAATCTCTAAATGGTTCTTGAATCTTTCATTTGTGGTAATTCTCAAGCAAAACCTTGACAAAGATTAGGCAGCATGAATACTGTGATCACTGCTTGCAGCATTGACCTCAGATGTCTTCCAGTTTTCTTGTGCTTCACCATCAATGTTCTTTCCACCTGCTATATGGCATAGTCCTAGTTCTTTGCACTAAGGACTGTATGTGGATCTGAATTTGTCTAACCAAGCTTATGGTACGCACATCTTTGTCCACAAGACAAGACCAAGATGCCACTGAGACAGTAAAATTAACAAAAATTATAATATTTATTAAACAGTCAGATGTAATTAGAATCATAGAATCATAGAATAGTTAGGGTTGGAAAGGACCTTAAGATCATTAAGTTCCAACAACCCTGCCATGGGCAGGGATACCTCACACTAAACTATGCCACACAAGGCTCTGTCCAACCTGGCCTTGAACACCACAAGGGATGGAGCATTCACAAACTCCCTGGGAAACACATTCCAGTGCCTCATAACCCTCACAGGAAATAATTTCTTCCTTATATCCAATCTAAACTTCCCCTGTTTAAGTTTTAACCCGTTACCCCTTGTCCTATCACTACAGTCTCTAATGAATAGTCCCTCCCCAGCATCCCTGTAGGCCCCCTTCAAATACCAGAAGGATTCTATGAGGCCTCCACGCAGCCTTCTCTTCTCCAGGCTGAACAGCCACAACTTTCTCCGCCTGTCTTCATATGGGAGGTGCTCCAGTCCCCTGATCACCCTCGTGGCCCTCCTCTGGACTTGTTCTAACAGTTCCGTGTCCTTTTCATGTTGAGGACACCTGAACTGCACACAATACTGCAAGTGAGGTCTCACGAGAGCAGAGTAGAGGGGCAGGATCACCCCCTTTGACCTGCTGGTCATGCTCCTTTTGATGCAGCCCAGGATACGGTTGGCTTTCTGGGCTGTGACTGCACATTGAAGCTGGCTCATGTTCATTTTCTAATTGACCAACATCCCCAAGGCCTTCTCCACATGGCTGCACTGAATCTCTTCTCTGCCCAACCTGTAGCTGTGCCTGGGACTGCTGGTTCAACTTCATAAGGTTGGCATCAGGCCACCTCACAAGCGTGTTGAGGTCTCTCTGGATGGCATTCCTTCCCTCTAGCGTATCAACCGAACCACACAGCTTGGTGTCATTGGCAAACTTGCTGAGAGCACACTCAATCCCACTGTCCATGTCACCGACAAAGATATTGAACAAGACCGGTCCCAACACCAATCCCTGAGGGTCACCACTCGTTACTGGTCTCCAGATGGACATTGAGCCATTGACAACTCTTTGTGTGTGGCCATCCAGCCAGTTCTTTATCCACCGAGTGGTCCACCTATTAAATTGATGTCTCTCCAATTTAGAGACAAGGATTTTGTGTGGGACAGTGTCGAACGCTTTGCACAGTTCCAGGTAGATGATGCCAACTGCTCAACCTGTGTCCATCAGTTCCATAGCTTCATCATAGAAGGCCACCAAATTAGTCAGGCAGAATTTCCCCTTAGTGAAGCCATGCTGGCTGTCACCAAGCACCTTGTTATTTTTCATGTGCCTTAGCATGCCTTCCAGGAGAACCTTCTCCAAGATTTTGCCAGGCACAGAGGTGAGACTGACTGGTCTGTAATTGCCCGGGTCATCCATTTTTCCCTTCTTGAAAATGGGGGTTATATTTCCCTTTTTCCTGTCATTGGGAGCTTCACCTGACTGCCATGATTTTTCCAATATGATGGACAATTATTATTAAAGGTTGTCTCCTCTAGGCGTACTCAGCTCAGGGATTCCTTATAGAGAAGAGAATGCAAACTTTCATCTTATAAGAACTGTTGAAGCCCTTTCATGTGACTCATGAGAACCTGTTGAAAATAAAGGCTACACTTTCATACTGACAGTTTACACATTAATCTCAAATTGCTCTTCCTTTACACAAAGTACATGAGCACCTGCCCTGTCCGTCTCCTCAAAGCACTGCTTGGTACACTACATCAGACTGTAGTAGCAGAACTGAGATGGTTAATATTAGTTTCTGAAGAAGCCTGTCAGCCCCTGGTGTATCTTGTGTCTTCATCTGAAATTTTAAAATTCAATTCCGTATTGGAGACTTACAGAGGCAGGCAATCTAACAAAACTGTCCACTGTTCACAGTCAGGATACATTCACGTTGCCTCTTTCTTCCGTTACCTCTAGTAGCTAATATTCATAATTAAGAATCTGAGCCTCATTCAACTCTCTGACCACTTAACATTTTTGGTTTAACTGGTTGCATAAAAGATCGTGGCACACAATAAGCACACCTGATGCAAACCAGTGTAGCTAAGGTAATTCAGAATGGCTGAGCTTCTGTCCCTGCCATTATACTGAACTGTGCATTGTGTGTACTCCAGCTTCTTTCTTTAAAAAAAAGTAATGTCTTCTGCTACAGCAGAAAAGTCAATGGGTGTTTTGTGAAAAATGTGCAGGAGGATATAGTCCTAAAGCATTCTGCAGATATTAACTATGTGTTTTCTTCTTCCTCCCAAGATTGTTCTTACAAACAACAGTCAAATAGTATTATTGCTATAATTGAGACATCTGTTAAAATAGTAAAAACAAAAAGCACCACAATAGAAAGCACTCAATGGTAGAAGGACAAACAAAAGGTTTTATAAACAGATAAAGATCAGGAGGATTTTAAGGGAAACTCTAGTCTCTTGGTGTGATGGATGGAGGCAAGTTGATGACAGATGAGGCACAGAGTGCTGCAAAAGCTAAAAGATTTCTTTGTCTCATGTTCACTAGGGAGAAAGAGGGAAACATGCCAGAATCAGAAAGAAGTTTCCTGGAGGCAGAAAATGAAAAATTAATGAAATGAAGAGTGACACCAGAATAAGTAAAAAGGAATCAGTCAGTGAAAATGAATGAACAATTTTAGGATTGGATGGCCTGTATCCCGGCACTCAGAAATACACTGTATTTATACATTTTAACTAAGTTGGGAACTAAATTATTACCACAGCAGATGACTTACCACACTTACCAGAGTTCATTAGGGGTTGAGGAATGGGTAGAAAGAGACTTGAGGGTAAAAGACTTTAGAATGGTGTGGGTTAGGGTACAAAGAGCAGAAAGCTCTGAAATGAGGGAGGCTCTGAGCACTGGTTGTGCACTGAGTGTCTAAATGAAGGTGAAACTTTGTAGATTAAGAGCTTGGGTTCATACACGTGTGAGTAAGTTCTAACACTTCAATTTAAGATAAGGTTCAGATAACTAAATTATCAAATTTAAAACTTAATGCCTGGGTTTAAAATCCTTACTCAGAGAAGTATTGTATGCATACATATATATGCATTATTTTGCATTATTCTGAAGTGCAGTTTTAATTAGGTTGATGTACTAGTAAGTTTCTAAATCAGGACTCACATAGCACAAACTGAAGATATGTATAAAGTCATGGACAGTTATTACCAGGCTCACAATATGCCGAAGGAATATAGAAAACTCCATATTTGAATGAGTGGCTTAAATTAATAAAGACAGGAAGGCTGGGCTGAAAATTTACGGTTGCTGGACATAACAGGCTAAATATAAACAGTCATTATAAAATCACGGAATCATTGAATTAACTAGGTTGGAAAAGACCTTTAAGATCAAGTCCAGCAAGTCCATCAAGACCTCAGGACTGTCAAGTCCACCGCTAAAATATATCACTGAAGGCCTCACCTACACATGTTTTGAACATTTCCAGGGATAGTGACTCCACCACTTCTCTGTGCAGCCTGTTCCAATTCCTGATCACCCTCTCTGTGAAGAAATTTTTCCTAATATCCAATCTAAACCTCTCCTGATGCAACCTGAGGCCATTACCTTTTGTGCTATCACTTGTTACTAGGAAAAAGATGTTGACCTTTAAACAAGTTACAAAAATACATGCAGTTACCTAAAGAGAGCAGTTCATTAATAACATAAGGACCAGGAAGAAAAAAATTTACATTAGGGATCAGAGCATTTCACACTCCATTACAACCAGGACTTTGAAAGTAAAATCAAATTTCTAGAGTTATGAAATGCTATGCAAAAAAAGTTTACCATAAAAATGTTAAAACCACATATATAGCCAAACAGAATTAAGACTAGACAGGTCGCACTCAGGTTTGCTAAACCTCATAGCTCAATGTGCATATTTTATAGCACTAACAGGAAGCCACAGTGAGGTGTGGAACATCCTCATGCTAACAGTGATAGAAATCTATACGCATTCACGGAACAAATCTACTTTTTACTAAAGTCAGTTAAGCACTTTATGTAAATTTGTACTCATTAATAAATACAAATCATTACAAATTCAGTGTAGCACCTTGCTTATCAAATGGCAGAGCTGATTTCACAGCACTGTATAACACTGGAGGGAAGGACTGCCATCCAGACAACCTTATGAAGTTGAACCATGACAAATGCAAGGTCCTACACCTGGGTCAGAGCAATCCCAGGCACAGCTACAGGTTGGGCAGAGAAGAGATTCAGAGCAGCCCTGCAGAGAAGGACTTGAGGGTGTTGGTTGATGAGAAAATGAACATGAGCCAGCTTCAGTGTGTGCTTACAGCCCAGAAAGCCAACCGTATCTTGGGCTGCATCAAAAGGAGCGTGACCAGCAGGTCAAAGGGGGTGATCCTGCCCCTCTACTCTGCTCTCGTGAGACCTCACTCGGAGTATTGTGTGCAGTTCTGGTGTCCTCAACATGAAAAGGACATGGAACTGTTAGAACAAGTCCAGAGTGAGGGCTACGAGGATGATCAGGGGACTGGAGCACCTCCCATATGAAGACAGGCTGAGAAAGTTGTGGCTGTTCAGCCTGGAGAAGAGAAGGCTGTGTGGAGACCTCATAGCAGCCTTCCAGTATCTGAAGGGGGCCTATAAGGATGCTGGGTATGGACTATTCATTAGAGAGTGCAGTGACAGGACAAGGGGTAATAGGTTAAAACTTAAATGGAGGAAGTTCAAATTGGATATAAGGAGGAAGTTCTTTACTGTGAGGGTGGTGAGGCACTGGAATGGGTTGCCCAGGAAAGTTGTGAATGCTCCATACCTGGCAGTGTTCAAGGACAGACTGGACGAAGTCTTGGGTGGCATGGTTTAGTGGGAAGTGTCCCTGCCCATGGCAGGGTTGTTGGAGCTAGATGATCTTAAGGTCCTTTCAAACCCTAACTATTCTATGATTCTTTTCTATGATTCCAACTATCCTAGCTACTCCAAAAAGTAAAGATGAAACAAGTTGAGATACTATGACAGAAAAATAGGGATAAAGGAAGATAAAATACTCTCAGATAGGAATAAGATTACAGAAATGAATCATGTGCTGTTCACTGGTGTTAATTAACTGAACATTGATTATGTTTTTTTAAAAAACACACTGAGGCAATAAAGAAATATTGATCTTCTCAATTCCCACAGACTAAATCTGATATTAAAATAGAAATTATAGAAGATAGAATGAAAATAATCTATATTATTCTGCATATTGCCACACTGTACACAGAAAAAAAATGTTCTGTTGCCTGCAGTCACAATGCATACCAATTCATGAATATTAACTAAGTCTTAATTTTTCCTTGTGGGAAAAGATGTTTTCAGAAGTTAAAACAGTCTTTTTCACTCCACATCACATATTGTATCCCCTTCACCAGTTGTTCATTATCATGCCCAATATCCATTTTATGCTTATTCATCAGCACCCAAAAACTGCACAATTCCCTCACCTTTTTGAAGTATTGAGGGATGTTACTTCTTTTCACATATACATGTTGGAGTGTGTTTATTTCAGGGAATATGGCCAGAGAAACAGGCCCTACGCTAACACAGAATTGCTAAGGTTTGTGACAGTCTTTATTAGGAGTTCGCTTCACAGTTTGCAGTTAGCCCTAGAGAAAGCTCACTCTTTCCTACCAGCCAGCAACCACACTGCTTGTAGAGTTCCTTTGTGCCAGAACTGCTCAATATAACAGCAGAGTTGAAGTGTAAGATGAGAATGTGTGGCACCCAGCCCTGCGTTTAAATTCACCAGGCAATCCCTCCTATTCGACAGAGACAGCCAAGAGAGAAGCTAGTAGTAACCGCTAAAACATGCCAGCTGTTTATTTGGCTTTCTTCCCTCACAGATTACTAAACAGCACAGACTGAAACAAAGGATTAGGAATGCTCATGATTTCATTTTGCTAGAAATACCACAAGTAGAAGAAGATATCCTGTATTATAAATTAAGTATAGCATTTTTTTATATTTCAACAAGAACAAAGCCTTGTCAGTTAAATGAAATTAATGCAAAAAAAAAGGAAACGTCTGGGATTTTTCAGAAGAAAGAAAAAGCTTTCACAATCTGATTCTAAGCAATCACCATATCACTCTGTGCTACACTAACTGCAACAGGATATTTGAGTTCTTAACCCTTGTTTTCAAGATGCAATTGAACAGGGTGCTAGATAATCTCATGGAGGTTCCCTTTCCCACAAAAGTTAGGATCAGATGATCTTCTGAAGTCCTTTCTAGCCTCAGCAGTTCCATGATGTTTAAAATACTATTTTTAACATTGCTTTCTAACTGAGTTATCTCAGTACCTTTTCGGTTTCTTAACAAGTTTAAAAGCAGCATGCTGGAATTATACGATAACTATCAGTGCAGATAGAATTTCTTCATCAAGTAGTAGGGAGTGTATAATCTTGTGCATTGGACTGATCATGCAACTCACTGCCGCTTTAGGCAGGCACTTAAGGTAATTGCTCATCATAAAGACTCTTTCATTGATTGCACACTAGAAAGAGGAGGTAACTGGTTTCCCATTCTCTCATTTGCTGATATTAGCTTTATGTTGCTACCACCAATGCTATGTGTGATGCACGACTCTTTACAACTTTGTTTACATGGCACAAAATATAGCTTGTTTACTACAAAAATCTGAACTAAGATTTACATGTTCCTTGAGGACTCAAACAACACAAAAAGGAAAACCCCATTTCCCAATAACAAATAGGGTTAGAAGTTTGCTATAGGTCACACAATCAGGAGGGCTCAGTGGATGAAGTACTCTACAGACAGACAGGAACAGCCTCACGCTCACAGGCCCTTGTTCTCATGGGGGACTTCAACCACCCTGATATCTGTTGGTGGGACGGTACGGCCTGGCACAAGCAATCCAGGAGGTTCCTCAATTGTGTGGAAGACAACTTCCTTCTGCAAGTAATAGAGGAGTCGACAAGGAGAGGTGCCCTGCTTGACCTCGTGCTCAACAACAGTGAAGGGCTCGTTGGAAATGTGATGCTCCAGGGCAGCCTTGGTTGTAGCGATCATGAAATGGTCGAGTTCGAGTTCCTCAGGACAGTGAGAAGAGTGTGCAGCAAGCTCACTGCACTGGACTGCAAGAGAGCAGACTTTGGCCTCTTCAGAAACCTGCTTAGTAAGGTTCCATGGGATATAGCCCTAGAGGGCAGGGGGCCCAAGACTCTTGGTTAATATTCAAGGATCACCTGCTACAAGCTCAGGAGTGTTGCATCACGATAAAAAGGAAATGGGGCAAGAAGGACAGGAGGCCTCCATAGATGGATAAGGAGCTGCTGAGGAAACTCAGAAGGAAGAAAGAAACTTATAGAAGGTGGAAGCAAGGACAGGCAGTCTGGGAAGAATACAGGGACATTGTCCGGGAAGCTAGGTGCCAGGTCAGGAAAGCTAAGGGCCAGTTAGAATTGAGTCTTGCCATGGATGTCAAAAATAACATGAAGGTATCACAGAATCATTGAATCATAGAATGGTTATGGTTGGAAAGGACCTTAAAATCACCTAGTTTCAACCCCCATGCCATGGGCAGGGACACCTCACACTAGACTGTGTTGCCCAAGGCTCTGTCCAGCCTGGCATTCAACACTCCCAGGAATGGAGCATTTACCACTTCTTGGTACCCTAAGTAAAAAAGATGTACAATCTTAAAGAAACAATCATGAGCAGAAGCTTTTGCTTTCTAGTTCAAGTAAACATGCCACTGGAGCACAATTCATGGTGTTGTACTCCTTACACATTTATGTATGTGAATGAGAAAGAGTGGACCAAACACCTACATCTATGTGATCAGAACACTGAAATAAAGCTGGCTGTGATGTTTAGCCTTTTAATAAATGTAAATATACATAAAAATGGTAAGGTAGCAAGTAATCAATCCACTGGTCACTATCCACAGAACAGATAAAGCAAAGACCAAGTCAGAAAATATTTCCTCACTTAATCTTGAATGATACAACCTTGAATCACAGAACCACAGAATCCCAAGGGTTGGAAGGGACCTTAAAGATCATCTAGTCCAACCCCCCTGCAAGAGCAGGGTAACCTAGAGTATATCACACAGGAACTTGTCCAGGCAGGAATGATATAAAGGCTTCAGATTCTCAGCCTTTTTCCTGGTATTGCCAAAAGCAATGTCCATTATAGCCACTGATCTTTCCTGAAAATGTTTCCTCCAACTATAAAAATGTAGCAGTAGTTTTAAAAAAGTAGAAGATAATGTTTTTTAAACTGTACTGCTGACACATAAAGCCAAGTGCTCCACAGCCTACTACACCAAACATCGCATCTCTTATTTTTTGAGACTGCTAGCATTCATTGACCAAATGAAAGTATAGAAGAATCTAAGCTCAGCATTCTATATGCTGCTGACTAGAAAGGAGGCCTAATGCACTGAGCTCAAATACAGATATTTAAGTTGTAGAAGAGACAAATCAACCTGCACATGTCTTTTAGCACCCATCTCAAAGGAATATTAACTCAAATTCCACTTTTTACACTGCTTTTCATGTCACCTCAACATGCAAGCACAGCAAAGAATACAATTCCAAAATGAATTCAGGTATACATGATTCTTACATTGAAGTGCTTACAATTCTGTCTTCTCTATATGTAATCGTCTGACAGAGTTCAGGACAACTGCTACACTACATTCCTTAGGCTGTTTCCCCTATATGTATACAAAACCAATACAATTAAATATTGTATAATACAGTTATGTGTTGAGCTATTAACACTTCTTTAATAGATGTAAAAAGTCTTCAATTTACGTATGTTCAATTAACTCAAAGAATATAGAAAATGAAGCATTTACAAGGCATAGATCATATTGATTTGATGTGTCACTGTACTGACTTAATGTGTCATTATACTGAGCTCTTATGTCACACATGCAGGGTTATATCTCATATCCACACAAATCTGAGCACAGTGCAGATACAATACAATTTTCTTGGAGATAAATGCTTAGGTACACAGCCAGACAATCTTACCAGTAGTGTACAAGTGAGAAACATGAAGGAAGGCACTTGTAGGTAAGATGTGGCCTGTAGCAGGTGAGAGCAGAGGCTAGTATCAATTTTGCTTTGCCAGGGAACAATTGCAGCCAAAAGAAAAACCAACCTGGATTATCTTTAAACCTGAACTGATCTGATTTTCTAGAAAAAAAACCCCAAACCACAAACAAACAAACAAAAAATAATGCAAAGAAAACCCACCCCAAACAAACAAAAAAAAAACCAAAAAAACAAACAACAAATCAAAAACAAAAAAGAAAAAAACCCCACAAAACTCAGGAGCAAGGTCTCTGTATTAAAATTACAAAAACATGTTTTGGAGAGGAGCAGTAGAACATCTCAGTTCCATCTGCAGGCCCAGCTCCTACTCAAAATGCCACAAGATGGCTCTGGTGGGCTTGAAAGTGGCCCCTGATCACCACTTAGACCTGTGGATGACTTTGGGTTGTTAGGCTTAGCTGTAACAGAGGGCTGGCACACTGAGGGCAGGTAGGGCCAAACAGGCAGATATTCTCTGCAGTCCTTGCCTGGCTGGTGATGAATATGATATTTGTTCAGTAATTGTGATATACAGTACATTAGTTTTAGTAGATTAGTATTAGTTTAATGCAAAAGAGGTTGATGTAAAATGAGGGTAGAGAGGATACGACTATTTCAACATATTTGGTGCACTCAGGGACACCAGAAAAGGCTGAAAGCTCAGATATCTCGAAGCAACAACAGTGAAATTCATAGAAAATTATAGAGATACTTAAATGATATTCATGTTTTCCCTGCCCAGGACAATTAGGATCCTCCTCCATGTCACTCCAACTGACAAGCCTCTTGGATTAGATTCAACTTGCCTCCTTGGACCTTCCAGGGAGATGTCTCTCACAGTAGACTGTCATGATCTCTACAGAATGGCATATTTTTCTAATGAACATTAATCAGCTTTGAAATAGCTAACACTACTGAAATGTAAATTATGCCTATTTGAACTGAGCTGAATACAACAGAATACACTTATTCGGCTATTGTTGAAAGCTCCCCTCCAAGATTCAGCCAGCATTGCTTCAGTCACACCTGGTTAATAGTTGAAAGTTACCTTTGTAAGCACTTCTGGAAAAGAAAATTTAGTTTCTGCTACTCATGGTTGGATCTTGGAGATGAGAGGACACAGTGTCTCTTTTACCAGCTCAATCTTCATTTAACAGTCTCTCACTCCAAGAGAAGTTAACTGCATCCAACAACAAAGCACAAATTCCTTTTACTGCTCAACACTGGTCACAAAGCTAATGTAATGGGTGAACTAGAAATGCATTAAATATCAAGTAAAACACAAAAGACCTTATGCCTTCCTATTGTGGACCATGTTTTACACCTGCTCAGAATTGCTGTGCCTGTTATGTGACAGGGCATGCATGGTGTGCCAAGGAAGAGTGACAGAGAGGGGCAGCTGGAGTCCCCACTCACTGTCCCCCAGCAGAGTCAGAGGTGTGTGATGGTGAGGCCAGCACACAGACGCAGGACCCCCAGACGCCGTCCTCAGGCTATATGCAGACTTTCAGCATGACACAAGACTCCTCATTTCATCTGCTATTGCAGCAGGAGAATAATAATTGTCCCTTTATCCTCCTATCTTGTCTCTTCAGATAGCAGTTTATTTGTTCAGGTACCATTTTCCACTCTGTTCACACAGCACAATAGGATACCCACCTCAGTTAGGACATCGATGTGTTAATACTGTACATCTAATAAAGAGCTGAATATATCTTCTCTGTATTTTGAAGAGCAGTAATTATATTTTTTCCATAAAGCTATACCTTTTACTCTTTAATAAAAATCCTCAATATTCAGCTGAGAAAGCAGGAAGTTATTTATGTCTCCCTGACATGGGATGTCATTTGAAACAGCCTCAAAGCTATTCAAAACTGTATCAGGCAGCTGCAGCCCTAGATCAATTGCAGTATAACTTCAGCCTTCTTCTCCCTGTCCTGGCTTCTTCAGGGACATGCTGAAGACTTGACTATGCTTCTTTCAGCTTGTACTCTGAGGAGTCTCTAACTGCAGAAATCTGGGAACTTCCTTGCTCTTTATAACACAAGAGTACTTCAGAGTTAGCAACAGACCTTTCAGAGTACTTATTAAGTAACAGAGCAGATACTGAAAAACAAGATTTCTGTGTAAAAAAAAATAATTTTGAACTCTTTCAACTTGTTCCGAGGGATATAAATATTGAAGCTTCTAGAGAACTCAAAGTAAAACACACATAAAAGCTATACCTGTATTTCTATCTTACTATTATTCACATTTTACTCCCACAAAACCCATACAACTACTGCACAAACACTGCTCTCACCAGATGGGAACTGTTATTCCCTCATGTCATGACAGTGGAATTTCTGTGGTATACACAAAGATAAAATTCAAATGTACACAACAATTAAGTTTTACTGGTCAGAAATGCCCCTTCCCAACTATGAAATAGCCTGGCAGCATGGATTAACTGTGGATTAATATACATGGGTACAGTAACCCTTGGCTCCCAGTTTTTGGAGTACAGTGTTTGCAGTTACATATATAAAAACTGGCTACCTCCTTAGAGAGCAGATTTTATTCTTAAGAAGAGTACATATGAAAACATGCTTTAGAAATATGTGTAATAATCTTTAGATGTTTAAAAATAAAATGCTGTACAGAATAGACTGGGCATCTGTTGTGGGTTAACCCTGTTAGGGAGTTCCTCCCCACGAGGCCACTCGCCCACTTCTCCCAGAAGAACTGGGAGAAAATTGAAAGGGTCAAGGTGAGGGCAAGGTCTGGTGTCACGGAAAGGGCAGGTCCCATAGCAACTCACCATGGGGCAAGGTCCTACACTGCACAGGGCTCAGGCTCCACTGTGCTGGGCTCATAAGGAGGGTGGCGGAGTGGAGGAAGGCCAAACAGTGCTCAGCAGGGCTGCTTGAGCCCCTAGGGTTCAAACTACAACTTAGTAGTACTACTTATCAAAGACTAAGCTTCTTCAAGCAGGCTATCAGTTCATAAAACAAAGCTGCTTTTCCTCTGAAAATTCAAAATGGCTAAAATCTCCTGAAGATACTGGTGATCAAAACCTGATATTTGTTGACAGCTGAATTTGTTTACTCCCTATTTAGGATCTGCTAATGGCAAATTGCTACAGAGAGAAGTCAAAAAGCATGAGGATGAAAACGTGCCTTCCACATCATAAACCGCTCTTACCAGAATTATGGCAACTGAGAACTGCCATGAATAACATCTTCAGGCTGTCACAAGTGTGCTTCGCTTTCTTTCTTGTTGCCCACAACTTTGTCACATAAACAGACAAAGTTTGCACCTCTTTTTCCCACTGCAGACTTTGTTGCAGGTCTGAGTTATCTGTTTCTTTCAACCCTTGATGTGTTCTTATTCTGGAATTATTTTCAAGACAGCAGGAAATGTCAAAGAAGAAGGATTTGAAATGGGGGGTGGCTGGAAGGTAAGTCCAAAGGTACTTCTTTTCCAAGCTCACAAGGCTTCGTATATCCAAGTCATTTTTATGCCATATTTTACACTTGCAGAATACATAGGTTAAAGGCAGCTGTTATGTCTAAATACACAATCCCATTAATGAATGACATGGATTGGAAATAGGGTTTAGAAGTCTCTCTCTCATATTCTGTTTTGAAAATGCAATCCCCTGTACTTTAATATGGGGTTAATATGCTGAATAATAATAATAATTTACATTTATATTGCAGCTTTCATCCTCCTAGATTGCAGAATGCTTTCAATTACATGCATACCAGAGCACATAGATGCAGCCATCTCTGTGGCAGGCATAAAGTAGACAACAGCAACAGAGAAAGGAACTTTAAGGCTTGGAACAATATGGCCAACCCCTAGATTTAAGCCACCAGCATAGTAACCTGGAGCCCACACAGAGCAGAATAACTTAGTTGTAAGATAACATCAGAAGTCCTGAAGCTACAAATTTATTCTCCTTTTTAAAAACAGAAGATAGAAATCAGTCCTGCATACAGATGAACCAGCATTGCCATTAAAAGTGCCACCACTAAGGTACTCTGTAAGAAAAAACAAAACCACAAAAAGTAGGTTACAAACAATCTCTACTGAATGCCTGAAAGCATAATGAAATATGTGATTCAATTATTACTCTCCTTTTTCAGGAGGAAGAGGATTGGAGGGGATAGATAAGAGAATGGAGGGGAATGTTTCAGAGCAAGTTGATTTTAATCCAAAATAAAATTGGAATAGGTCCCAATCAAGTGATCAGTCTGATTTCTATTCAGTTCTGCCAGCCTGAGTGGGTCCCAGTATCACTATTATGCCTGGTATCATGTGATTAGTCTCATTGAGAGAACACAGTTTACATGCTGAAAGCTGATGGTATGAAGCCTTTAGCGTACACCTGCTTTTTCTGGAAACATTTCAAAGATGTTTCTTTTGATATGGAGGAGTAGCAAAGTGAAGCCCTGTTTAAAAGAAATGCCTTTTTAGGCAAATTACTTGTGACAGGAAAAGGTAGGAACAATTTCACGTTACTCTTTCAATTGGTACTAGTTTTGATTTATTCAGTAGAATAGATCTTCATATAACGCCATTCCCAGCTTTCTGGCCTCTGCTACAGTAGTTCTAAACATTAGCAGATAACCCTTGAAGTCAGAAACAAGAGATCCTTACGAAGATGCAAGTTGGAATTAATTTTTTATAAACTCTTACAATCTTGATGTCAGATTTTCAAGAGACCTTATCTCCCATCTAATAAGTAAATGAAGATGTGAAAAGCTTCTAGCTACAGTTGTTGGAGTTTTATAAATCAATCAAAGGTTCTGAGAGTTGCAGCTGCTCAGCTCTTTTTAAAAAACTGGCCACAATTTATGAGACAGAGCCTGGGCTAAAATGCTTTTCTTATGGGGATAAATTCTCTCTGACTTGAGGTTACAATTAGTTGTACGGAATGTTAAAATGGCCCTGATTATTGTTTATCGTTGAGTCCTACAGCTGTTAATGTAGGTGTATTCCTGGAAAGGAAACTGTGTTTTGCATGTTCTTACTGTAAGTTGTTGCTGGGAGAGCAAGAGAGGGTAATGGCTATCATGTGCAGTAAAAAGCTAGAAGAAGTTATCAATAAATTAAGGCAAAGAACCGAAATGTACAGAAAAACAAAGTATTTAAAAAAAGAGTATAAAGCAACACTTTCCTCAATTACTTTCATCTGTATTTATTTAAAACTAAGATTTTGTGTCCTTTCTCTTTCCCACTTACCTTCTACCATCAAAATTTATAAGATATCTCAAAAATATTTCCACGGATAGTCATGCAGGCAGACATTTTATACGAGACTGGACACCAATGGAATGCTTTCATGCAAGGACTCTATCTTCCATCATCTCAGAAACTTGCAGTAACAAAAGTGTTTGTTTCTAACTCTTCCACAAGTATGGTCTTCTAAAACAGACCAACCTGTTACCTTAAGAGGCTGGCTTCCCACACAGTGAGGATCAATGCACTTATGGCACTTGATGTGACCTTTCAGCTCCCACCAGATCAAATAATTCAGTAACCTTGTCACAGGACTGGCACAAATTAAGAATTATATTTGGGAGATATTTGATTTAGAATGTTAATGGGCACATATATTGTTCATGTCTTTCAGAAATGAGAAACTCTAAAAACCTTCCAGACAGCGTGAAGTTTCAAAGACTGCTTTTTTTGTTGCTTTCAATATTTCATTATCTTTTGGTGGTGCAATTGGAAAGCTTATACCTTTTTCAGGGAGATAATCGGCCTGAAGACCACAGTAAAGCTAGGAAGCCGGAAGTATGATAAAAAAAAGGCAAACTAAACTACCATCTTCTATACAAAATGTGGACCTACTTTCACCTCTGACAATGAATACAGTCTCAAAGAGATTGTCCCTAACTTCCTGAAGGAGCCATTCAAATGGCCAAATACCCAGCAGCTTTTCAAATGAAACCTCAATATGAATGGTGCAACCACTTTCATTTAAACTTTAAATAACTTACTCAGAGCAAGGAAGCACAGCACAAACCCATTTTGTAGATTATATTAAATAGAAATAGATTTAAAACTAAAACAAAATTTATTGAAATGCATCTATTGCTACCATTATTTTAAAGGGGTTTGTAACAGAATTAACCATTATTTCTTACTCCTGTTTTAAAGGTAGTCAGGGACCAGTTTCCACAATCAGAAGAAATCTTATATCATTGATTAAGAGTCCTTCTTCCATCTTTCAGTTTCCAGCAAAGCTTCCTCTGTCCTATAAAGAGCAGGTGTTTGATTTGAGAACATATTACTTCTGAAATCTTTTTTAAAATTTCAAGCCTGAAACAAACATGGCAGATTTTAAAGCACTGTTCTAAATACAACTAATCACTAATATATTTCTAGTGAATATGCTTAGGATAGATATCCGGAAGGAACAGAGGCACTAAATACTTTTTGCTTCTTACTTAGGACCAGCAATTCCTCTCATTTTCCTCTTACTAAGTCACAGAGATTTGATCCTATACAGGTTAAATTAATATCCAAAAAGAATTACTATTTTACAGCCAAATTATTATAAACTTAATTTTCAAAGCTTAATTATAAAAAACCATGTAGCAAAAAGAATACCAGCACTAAATTATCTTACTCTGTATCTATGGGGTATCAAAGTCTCCCTGTCCTCCTTTTTAAGTTTTCCATAAAATATCAGCATCAATAGACTCTGAGAAAGAATTTCAAAGGAAATTATCTCTGTTCTTCACAAAGTCTAAAACTATCTTTTGAACCATTTTTTTAGAACCATAATGCTATGCAATATCGGTATCTACAGCTGTTATAACTCATAAACTGTCGAAATCATATATGCCACATAAAGCCTCCTTCTTAGCACCAGTGACAGATAAACCTTCAATTTGACATGGCTGTGACTGTGATAAATAACACACATGTATATGCTCCATTGGCATCAATATCTAGATAAATTTGTCCTCACCTCAGTGAATGCAGAATCAGCGCAAGTATTTAGCTTGCTTGTTAAGAGTTTAAAAAAAGAAGAAAAAAAGTAATAGGTTGTATTCTCTCCCTGTCTTCAACACACCCCAAAGTAATTTCTGTTTAGCTTTCTAAACAAAAGTCAGAATAAAAATGCAAGTTGTCTTCTAGCTTCTGCTTTGGTCTTGGGGTGACATGGTCTAGTGTGAGGCATCCCTACCCATTACAGGGGGGTTGGAACTAGATGATCTTAAGGACTTTCAGAACCCTAACCGTTCTGCTTCTATGATTCTATGCCTCGCTGTACTAAAATATATGTATTCTCTGAGGCAAAGTAAAGGTAATGAATATTCAGGCTGCAAAATTTTCTCCTGAACTATGAGGTCACAGATTCCAATAGCCTTTTTTTCTGATGAAGAATGTTTTTGAATCATTTGGTCATTACAACTTCATTTGATTGAATGGACTGTTGAAGTAGAGAGGTTCTGCTCAGAGCTGCCAAGCTCCTCATAGCTTTTGAAAAAGGATAAAAGTAGCTAAAAAGTTCTTATGTATGTGTCAGGGTCCGATGTGTGCAGTATAAGTCCAGAGATGTCTGTCCTGGAAGCAAGAGGACTAAAAGGACAAAAAGGAGCTACTGAGCAGCTGTTGTTTCTAGAGGAACTGATTAAACTTACTTCATACATCCATGGAAAATATTGGCTAATAACCAGTAGTTGCAATTCTATGGAAGAAAATTGTCCATAGGAAGTGAGGAAGGGAGAATAATAAAGACATGAAATTGCCCTTGAATGTGTACTTTTCAAATGTAATACAGAGATATGGCAGAGGTGAACATTACAGTATTCAAGGCTTAGTATTTATTCCAGAACACTAATATTATGATGACATTTATACTGAAAAGACTATCCTCAATTCCCTTCACTCAATGGTTGGTCCTATAAAGATCCAGCTAACTGGCATCCAAACAGTTTAACAGTTACCACTCTTGTTGATTTTATTGTGCCAGCAGCTGCCCCTTTGGACATCATCTAGTAAACTATTATGTTAGTAAACTAAATAGGGCCAGGGCACTATGGCATGCAACTGTCCATATTACTTAATTGCTCGTAAACTCCTTGGCATAGATTTGACTCATGGGAACCAGCACTCTTCCAGGCAACACCTGGGCACAGTTTGGAGGGTAAGGCAAGCCTGGGATGGTTCCCAATATGCAGTACAGATAAGGCTGACATGTTTTAGTGAAGAAGAAAGTTTAGCCATGTGGATGCAAGCCATACTCTGTCACTTGGCCTCAGGGCCACACAGGGAGCCAGAGCACTTTTTATTTACTTTGTATAGACACAGACATTGAGACCAATTTTCTTATAACATCATTATGACTCACTTTATTGAAGCCAAAGATTTACAGCACATGTAGAAGTCAGAGAATCACCATACTTGTTTGGTGTGTATTTCAGGGAGCAAGGACGCATATGAGGTATGTGGCAATTATCTTCTTTTAAAAGTAACTTACATGAGGTTAGACCTACTTTACACTTGGTGACTAATAACAGCATCTGCTGTATTCTGATTTCTTGTCTCTTCTTTTTAAACACCTCTAGGTAAACTGGGGTAGTTTAGAACACAAAGATTCAGTCTTAGGACTGTGATTTTGGTTGCTTAGCTCTAACATCACAAAACAGGTCATTAGAAGCTCACAGCTGCCCTTTCCTTTTAATTTGCAGCTTCGTGATATCAACGGGTTTTGTACCAATTTCATTCATATCAACAAGCAATACAGTTTTACAGTCTGCTCATGGACAAATGTGTACCCAACAGCATTTGCTTTATGTGCAAAGAACTGGGGCATCGCTCCTTTGCCTGTCATATATTCTGCTCAGATCATATAAAAGTGAGCAGTACCTGTTTGTTTGGCATTCCCACACATCTATCAGAAAGCAAACACTTCACAGCCTCAGAATGCACAGCAGGTAGCCTTGTGCTGAGCCTGAGCTTTTGAGTATCTTTGATGTTTCCTCTCTGGAAAACAAATCTGCCACCATGAGGGACAATCCCCCACTATTACACAACACATAGGTGTAGCTCCATTGGTTAGAAAAATTACACTTTAATATAATAAAAATAAAAAACAAGATCCAGAAATATTTTCTGTAATGTTAAGACAAAATCAAACCTGAACAGATACAGTGGAACAAGAATTAGACTTATACCTTTACTGTTCCTAGCATGTCATGTATTTCTATTTTTCCAACCCAGCAAAACTAAACAAATACCTTCTGTGTAAGGATCTCTCCCTCTGTTTACATGCACGTGAGTTACACATCACTCATTTAGGCTTCCTGAGATTTTCTTCTCAATACTATTGGTATGTAGCTGTGATACTCTAATCCAGATGAGTCCATGTTTACTCTTTGATGGTTTACTTGGCTTTCCATTCATATTGTTTGAACTACCTGGCTCCTTTTCAGTCTCACAAGCCCTGCTGCGAACATGATACAGCAAGTTTACAATGCTGCAAATAAATATAATAGAGCTGGGAATTACATACTCTCTCCCTCATACAAAATCCCACCTCCAAATGACCTTTCTTTCACTCTCCCTCAGAGGCACATAAACACAACTGCACAGTTAAGGCTCCTTACATAAACTCAACCAACTAAATAATTTGGCCCTTCAAGCACAAAGAAATTCTGCTGTGTTATCATCTTCTGTTTGCTGATTCCAGCAAGTAGATAGTCCTTTAGGATGCCTTGTGTTACCCTCTTCTCATGCTACTCCACAGATCTCACCTCTTCCCAGCAGTCCGTTTGGTCAAAGGTATATATAAAATCTCAGGGGGTAATTACTTCCTGTCTCTGTCTGTCCTGGCTTTTCCCAGCAAAACGCGCACAAACACAACATGTCTTCACAGACAGCTATACAGACTCTCCAGGACTATCCCATACTGACTCAACATGCCGCTCATGTGCTTTTCCCAGACCCAGCAGATACTTAAATGCAGAAGGTGCTCCCACCCATCTAATCTAGTTCTTCACTTGTCTATTCCTCAGGCACACTTGACAGTTCTTCACTGAAAGGTTGTATTCACTCTTTTCTTCTTCTTCACCATTGATACTGGATAAATGAAGGGGGGAATAAAGATGAAAAAAGAGAAAAATGTATAATAATAGACTTATAATGACTTAAATGTATAATAATAGACTTCTGTATAATAGACTTAAATGTCTAATAATAGATCTAAAAAACACCAATTCACACTAAACAATTTTCCCCACCTTCTAAAACTTATGTATACCTACACATAACACTCAAACCATGCCTGAAGTATGTTGCACAAATACCAGAACAAACAAAAGTAGAATCATCCTGGAACGAATCTGCTTTAATGATTCTGTACGATTTAGTTTCACTCTCATTCAGTAATATGACCAACATATAAAACTCTGAAAAAGTTGGATGGCATACTAATATAAAAACATTAGACTAATTTAAACAAGGTGAAACTTTAATCTCAGGAGAAAAAAACTTTTCCTTGGTATAAATAAATAAGTTTCCAGTGGAACTGGTAAGAAATCTGTGACTTCATGTTGGTTTTGGTATGCAATTTAAGATGTTCTCCATATGTCATAATTTATCACAAAATTAAATGTAATTTTAGATGAAACTCACATTTGCTTGAAGAAGAATTATGGAAAAAAAGGGAATAAGGAAAACAGTACATTTAAAGGCTAATGTACTACAGTAAGGCTTTCAAAAAATATGAAAAACAAAAATACACTTACAGCTTCTAAAGAATGGAGATTTTTGGATTGTTTTCATTACTTTCTTAAGAAGTAAGTTGCTTTTTCCATGACCAGGATGGAAAAAGTAAGTTTCCATTAAGTTCATCAATTCAAACACACTAAGACTGGGAAATGACAGAGCTAAGATCATTCTTTTAAAAGGCTGGGGAGGGGATTGTTAGTTAAATATTTTCTGGTTTTCTCAGAAAATAAAAATCCTAGAATTTAATCATATGGCTTCACACTGCCAAGACTGGTTATCTGCCAAACTGGAATCATTTGTTCCACTGCACTAATTACTACCATGCAAGCATATGAAGCAACTGATGGCAGCAGTAGGTTATTGTCCTCTAGGTATATCAGAACTAGAGCAGAATGAGGCAGAACAGAAAGGTTAAGGCAGCCATATCCTGCCTGAAGACTCTGCAGCTGTCTCTGCCTCTACTGCAGAGACCCTATGTCATAGCAGTCAGGTCGTTTCAACCAGATGCTGAGCAGGTGACACCAGCCATGTTCCCTACCTTTGGTTCCAAGCCTGGCACCACATGGCCCGATTACCAGAAACAATAGGATCAGACATTCCTACTAAAGGCAACACAAACTCTGCTTTGAACATAATGAGCTCTGCATACACTAAATGTTCTGAAAAATCTGGCATTACAAACTAACAACCCCAAATCACTGAATCTTAGTGGTTTCATGCCTCAGTTTTCCATCAGAAAGGCAGCTAATGCCACATTTTACCTTACCCAGCTACTGCAAGTGCTCAGGTACAAGAGCAGCAAGCAAGAGAGCAAAACTAGTAAGAAAATTAATAATTTTGTCTTCAGTGGAAGATTGGAACTGTAGTTTCTTGGATCTACCCTCTTGCCTTTCTTGAGGATAAGAGTGACACTGGCTTTCTGTATCCAGGAGCCTCCTCCAGTCACTGAGAACCAGCCATCAAGGGTGGCTCCACAATGACATACCCATCTCACTGAGCACTTGCGGGGCATCCTATCAGGACACATGGACTTATGTATGCCCAGTTTGTTTAAGTGCTCCTAACTGCCTTTTGCACTGAGGGTAAGTCTTCCGTGCTTCATCTGTTTAGACTGTAAACTGATGAAAGAACTGTTTCCTGATAATAATATCTTGTGCTTGTGCTGAATAAATAATACAGAATAATACATCATTAAAGCTAAAATTAACGGTGCTTGGAACGTTCTCACTGCTGCAACTATGCAAGGACCTGCCCTTAGGGAGCAAGTCATTTAGCTCAGAAGACTAATTTCTGTAGCAAAGTTTGCCAGATTTCATGGCTATATTTCATGAACAGGAAAAAGAAAAGAATCCTACTATTCCTATGTCTTATTTATTATACTGTTGCTGTTGTTGCAATATCTATGAATCTCATTAGGGATGAGAATTCCACTGCTCTAAGCATATATAATGCTATGGATTAGTGGAAGTCTTAAGCATATGTCATATATTCAGTGAAGAAAATACACACTCCAAAGAACTCACAATTCTCAGGTTAGAGGAGGAATGACCAACATATTCAACTAAAACCAAGAGAAAGCAAGTCATACGAGAATTACAACAACATTCATTTGTTCACAGGCTTAAAGCTAAATAAATAAGTATTAAACTACTAAAAAAGTCTGAGGGAAAAGGAGTTCAGGAAAAATGAGAGACATACATTGGTAAAAATGACTTAAAGGGGCTGTCAGGTGAGATGAAATTAAGGGGGAAAAAGAAGGTTTGACACACTGTATAAAGAAAATATTTGGTGCATATAAGACAAGTATTTTTCAGATATAAATTTACTTCTGCCTCACATAGACCTTTCCTCCAATAATGATGATAAATAAATGACATGAAAAAGGCTAGGCAGAAACTATATTTTATATAAGTTTCATATCCAGAAAACATTCAGTCTAACATTTCCCCTGCAATTCATTCTTGCTTTCTCTTCCATTTAGTTTCTTGGTCATATATTTCAAAGTCTGTTGTCATAACGGCGTTGATATTGGCAGCTTTACAGCTATGAAACCAGAAGTGTTGTGGAAGATAGGCCTACAGCCTCAGGAGAAAAGGGAACAAGGGGTTGCTTGCCGACTGCTGTGCTATCTGTCACCCTGCTATAGAGTTCATTAAAGCCTTAGGGACCACCAGCCTTCTTGGAAACAGGGTCATGACAATGGGAATTGCAGAAGTTGTGAACATAAGAACATCAGACATTTTAGTAAGAAGAAAAGGCTAGCAGGCCAAACACACCTGTCTTTTTTTGTTTCTCTTGATTCTGTCATTTTCTTTTTTTCAGCATCTACCTTGGTATTCGTTTTCTTCAGAAAAAAAATATGCTTTTCTACATATTTTACAGTATTTGCTTGCCTTGTAAATCCGTTCTGGTTGTGTATTCCCACTTGCAGGCAAGAACTGCTCAGAATTCTTTGTACTTTTTCAGAATTCTTCTGTATTTCTTGTGTTCCTTCCCAGCACCCAGGTGTATTTTACCAATTCTTTTCATATTTTAGGTGTTACTGGCACAAAAATTCATCCTGTCCCAGCTTAAAATCATGTGAACTGTGTATTAGAGAAACACCTGCCCTCTGCACAATAAAGCACAAAAAAATTCAAACAGGATACTGAACAACATTAAAAATCGACTGCAAATACGCAATGCTAATTGATGTAGACTGCATACTTGAACACTGTGTTTAATTTTGCCCTTCTCATCTAAGTAACAGTACTGTGGAGAAACACATAGCCCCAGAAAGGACAATATATTATGAGAAGCCTGTTAATATTCCTGTTAGATTGTGGGAGTAATAGGTGCATTCATTTCAGAGAGGAGATAGGAAAGACAGACTGTGAGGGATACATTATTAAAAGTAGTGAACAATGGCAATAAATTAGAAAAACATTAATATATCTTCACACCATTCAAGGACAACAGTATATTCTATAATGCTGAAATAGCTTTAGAGTGAATTAATAGAAACTTTGAAAACAATATACTCTTAATTGTCTCATTAATTAGCACAGACCAACGGAGCAGTCAAGACAGCGGCATTACTGTGCACAAACTACACAAGTGGAGAGCATCAGACAGCACTTGCCAGGAAAACTTAAGTGTCTGAAGAGAGCAAGCAGATAAAAGGCAGCCAAGGGAGTGAGCATACACACAGACTAAGTGCCATTTCCATCTGGGTCCATTTAGGGGAGGCTTAGTACAGACTAATGAACCAGTGGGAAAAAGGACAGCAATACCAAACACTGAAAGAAATGGAAAAAGGACCAGGCATGGGAGAAAAAAAGTAAGTGAAGGCATGGAGCAAAGTTGGTGCAAAGAGTCTATGCGGGAGGGAAAGGGGAAATGGGCAAAAGAGTCATTCAGCTCCAGGCAGTGAACGTCCAGTGAGAGCTATGTGAAGGTCACTGCTTTGGCCGCTTTACAGCTGCTTCTACTGCCTGCAGTCTCTGCCTCTTCTCAGCCCTCCCCAGAGCCAGTTTAGGGAAGACACTAGTTTAGGGGACACCACCTGAGCCCCAGCATCCCCACAGTAACATGGCCCCCCAGGCAGGCTGTTGGGTACTGACAGCAGAGGCAACTGTCTCACGGCAGCACTCCCTGCCTTCCATGTTACATGTAAAGCCTATACATGGCTTATACTCCCCCAGTTAACCTCTGCAGTTAACTGCAGCTAGATAAAGGGATTTTAACAGGTAAAAGGGACTACAGTTTAATGTGAGAATTAAAAATGTCATGTCAAGTGATAGTAACTAGCACTAACTGTGGACCCTGGGTTATTTTTTAATAATTCAAAATTGTTCCAGGAGAAAAGTGTGAAGGAAATATTTGATGTCTTAAAAAATATAGCCCTTTTTAGGCATATAAACCCTTTATTGCTTAGTATTAAAGGGGAACATGCCAGTGTCTGAGAGTGGTTACCAGAGTATTTTGCACATTAATCTGGCCATTTATAATGACTGCTACAAGTTGGGATTTGTTTTGCAAAGTCAAAATAAGGTTTTACAAATTACAGGGAAACCAGAAAAGCCCATCCCTGTGTCTTGGAGATGTTAAATATAGTGCTTTATTTATTCTATACTATCTCTATCTTCCAATATGACTCATTAAAAATCTCTTTGCATTCCTCCTTTACATCAACAGTACTTCGACTGCTGCATATAGTAAAATGCTGTACAATTTCTTCACTGGTGTAGTAGACTCTAAGCAAACTGCTTATGCATAGAATAAGAGAATTTGCATTCAATAATTCTAATATCCTTTCTGCAGGTAGTATATTAAGTCAACAACTTAAAGAAAGGTATTTTGGTTTCCTTTATAGTAATGCCAGTAAACAGGCATAATTTACAGGCTTAAATATTGTTTAAATTCCAAGTAGCTTGAACAATGAAACAACAAACAAGCCCAGTTGGTGATTCATCCTTCTCTCCATGGGTCTACCTCCAATCTGTATATAGCAGAGGAGCAGAGAAGTCAGGGCAGAAAGCAGTAAAAGGGTTTTAAATTAACATACCTACAACCATTCTGATTTGGATGCTGGAACAGTTATCAGCCTACACCCTTAAGACTACATGTCTGCTTCTGAAGACCTACTAGCCTTTGGACTAAGTGGCTTAGGTCCAGTGACAAATAGTGTGGAGGGAAAGCATCCTGGGAATTCCCTCTAACACATTACAGCCAAGTTAATACTTCATTTAAGCTGCTTATCTGAAATCCATACTGTGGATCTGATGGAGGGATTTAGGACTAGAGAAGGCATGAGACTGCAGAAGTGAACTGACATCTAGCCAGTTTCAAATATTGTTAACCACAGCCAAGGAAGGGGCTGAAGTTTAAAACATTTAGAATGAAATGTGAAGCACAATACTAAGCATAGGCAGATCAATATTAAATCACATGCTGTTTGACCTACTGGATGGATGTCTTCCTTTAGACCATACCAGAAAAACTAATTCCTAACTTTTGGGGGAATACACAGCAGTGATATGTGTGCCCAAGTTATGCAGCAGCACCACATCTGGAATGTCACATCGCATAGATGAGAAAAAAGCTGTGATTCTGTCCTATGGACATTGCTGGGAGGGGAGTGGGGCAAAACTTAGCACTAGTCCTTTGCATGAAGAGCCCAGGGTGATGCAGAGACCTACTTCAGATCACTGCAGGTAGCAAGGTGCTCTCAAACCACTTATGAAAAATAGGAATAACATGTTATATAGTTTGGTACAGTTTCTCCATGTGTAGCCAGCTATCTTTACTTTTTGTGGTCATTTTCTAATAGAGAAAGCAACACTTTAAAGAAATAGAAAAATATTATATTTGCCTAAAATAAATACCTGCCATGCTACCAAAGTATAAAGAAAACTACTGAAAAACTTCTGTTTGAACTGATTAAATTCCATGTGGCAGTTCTCCTTGGTACTTTGGAATAAAATTCTAACTACTGTATGACAGATTTGTATTATACAAAACAATGTACAGTACTAAAAGAATAACTATGAAACTAAAAAGCAAAAACAGTTTCTGCTCTTTCTGAATCCACTTTAAGAGCATAGGTATGGCAGATGTTTCATAAAAATAACAAGTCATGTCTAATAATAAAAATTATAAATTTTAGCAAGCATTACAATTGTATCAATACCTCCAGTTCTCCACTGCTGTGATCACAAGGCTGTAGCCACCTTATGTCCTGCCTGAGAATAATCTATGCCATTAAAGAAGTGGTGACAAACCAGACTTCATGAACTATGTGTAACACAATAAGTGAAAAGCAAATGTACTCTGAGTCAGTACAACAGAGAGGCGTAACTCTACTCAGACTGAGTGCCACAGTTAGGGAATTCCCTACATGACTTCCCTTACTGCCAAAGGAATCAGTCTCTGATCTCATTCAAGACTAATATGAATAACAAGAATTTGCCTTTCTCCTCTACAGCTTACAGCTAAGACAGAACTGGCTGGATGGCTGCACACAAAGAGTTCTGGTCAACCTCTCAAAGTCCAGCTGGAGACCAGTAACGAGTGGTGTCCCTCAAGAATCAGTGTTGGGACTGGTCTTGTTCAACATCTTTGTCAGTGACATGGACAGTGGGATTGAGTGTGCCCTCAGCAAGTTTGCCAATTACACCAAGCTGTGTGGTTCAGTTGATACACTGGAGGGAAGGAATGCTGTCCAAAGGCACCTTGACACGCTTGTGAGGTGGGCTGATGTCAGCCTTATCAAGTTTAATCATGACAAGTGCAAGGTCCTACACCTGGGTCAGAGCAATCCCAGGCATAGCTACAGGTTGGGCAGAGAAGAGATTCAGAGCAGCCCTGCAGAGAAGGACTTGGGGGTGTTGGTCAATGAGAAAATGAACATGAGCCAGCAGTGTGCACTCACAGCCCAGAAAACCAACAGTATCCTGGGCTGCATCAAAAGGAGCATGACCAGCAGGTCGAAGGAGGTGATCCTGCCCCTCTACTCTGCTCTCGTGAGGTCTCACTTGCAGTATTGTGCGCAGTTCTGATGCCTCAATATAAAAAGGACATGGAACTGTTGGAACAGCTCCAGAGGAGGGCCACGAGGATGATCAGGGGACTGGAGCACCTCCCGTATGAAGACAGGCTGAGAAAGTTGTGGCTGTTCAGCCTGGAGAAGAGAAGGCTGCATGGAGACCTCATAGCAGCCTTCCAGTATCTGAAGGAAGGCTATAGGGATGCTGAGGAGGGTCTCTTCATTAGGGACTGCAGTGATAGGAAAAGGGGCAGTAGTTTCGAGCTTAAACAGGGGACATTTGGATTGGATATAAGGAGGAAGTCCTTTACTGTGAGGGTGGTGAGGCACTGGAATGGGTTGCCCAGGAAAGTTGTGAATGCTCCATCCCTTGTGGTGTTCAAGGCCACGTTGGACAGAGCCTTGTGTGACATGGTTTAGCGTGAGGTGTCCCTGCCCGTGGCAGGGGGGTTGGACCTCGATGATCTTAAGATCCTTTCCAACTCTAACTGTTCTATGATTCTATGATTCCATTGCATTGGTCCTCCAGGAAAGCACTTTTAAGAGAAAGTAAAAAATGCCTTACAGCTTAGAGCACAAAAAATCCAGATAGATGAACCTCGAAAATATTTTCCTAATTACTTTAGGAATAAAACTCACTATTTTTTACTAAACAAAGGCTAAGTCTCTGACAATTATTTTATTTTAAATGACCTATAATTAACATGGAATGTGGAAATCAAATGATACATCTAGGAAATCAAAGCTGCTGCCAAAAGATGTGAAACAGCATCCGACTTCTCAGAGCTCTCTGCAAGTTCTAGAACTTTACTTGTGCTTTTTAACTTGTTTCTTGTGTTCAAATAACATAAACATCCTGTTCAGAATACAGTCCAGAGCTGACAGCAAATCCCACATCTGAATGGCTCTAGAAACCATCTCCAGATCTCAGTGTCTCCTGGCAGCAGCAGTTTTCTGTGTGTCTGGCTGCAGCACTGCTCTCGCTTTGATACAGGTCGTTAGGCTGGGTCTCCTGTTGGAACTGTCACTGAAATGGCAGCCTCCAGGGGTTACACTGCTGCCAAGATCAGATCAGGGGAGTGAAAAAACACATTTTCAGATCTTTTGAAAAGCTGTTTTTAAACTCCTTGTTCAAATATAGATTCTCATTATAGTCCTTATCCTGTACCCTGATTACGTTGAGATGGAATCCAAAGAAAGTATTGCAGTTTAAATTAATTTTCTTGCAGGCACTCAATATTCCCCTGAATATCCCTGCAATAATAACACTTTGCATGCATATTCCATGTTTCATCTGGGGAATTCAAAAGGGTATTATAAACATCCAGGGACACATCCTGTCCTCTCTGCAGTAGTTAGAGGGCCTCCCCAGCTGAACATCTCCTAACATGCAGAATAAAGAGGGCACTAAACTGTGGAGTGAGGCATTCGGCGTGACACTGCACAATGAAGTGGAAAACAGAAACCTCTGCCAATAAAACAGAAGCTGTGGGAGTTTATGCAATTTTGGATCTGGGGAATAAGAGCTGCCAACCTGATTTTATGAAAATTATTTGTTTTGCCACCCAGCCCTCCTTCTGGGCTTGTCTATGCACATCCAGGACTGTAACAGACCTCTGCTCTTCTGCCCATGCTTCAACCTGGCCAGACACAAAACAGATTTGGTCAGGAATTAATTAGCTCAAGCAGAAGATTGTGCTAACAAAGCCCTAAGAGTGGTGGGCCAGACCTGGCTGACATCCAGTCAGCCTGGACATCAAGCAGAACGAGCCTGACCACGCAGGCTGGTACTTGTGCTTGACGTGCAAGATGTGATTCACCATCTAAGTACTACGAAGAAGCGATACACTCATTATGTAGATTAAAAAATACAGAATCACAGATGTTAAAAGAAAACCCAGTGCTGACAGTGACAGATCTGGGCTCAGAATCCAATATGTGGATATTGCTCTGAGGGTGGATATTTGCTAATAATGATCAACACAGTCTAATGATTAATAACCACCTGAACTCCAGACTCTTTTTTTTTATCCTAAAGGAGAACTACAAAGGTCCCTTCAGAAAAGAGGCCAGTTTTTGCAGCTTTACATATGACTTCTAAGTAGCAAGACAGATTTCTAAGTAGCAAGGGAACAGCAGATAAATTTACTGGGTTTCCTTAAACTAGTGTGTGTCAGGAGAGAAAGGGTTCATTTGTGCAGCCTGTACAACTCCTGGTTGGCTAACTCAATGCCTACAGCTTAGTGCTGCATAAAAGTTTAGCTGCTAATTGCCTTCCCATTTCAGCTAATTCTCTGCTGCATGAGCAAACTGGGTGTGGAGCCAATTTTCACAGCTTCCAAGGTTTTACATGGCTTTCCGTGCTGCAGAGCTGCAAACTATCCTTTAATTGAATTAAACACTTAATTGTGCTTATAAATGTGGAAAGAATACACCCTCCCCACTTAGAAACAGGAATAGATATTGATTTGTAAGCTTGAAACCTCCTCATTCCCAGTTTACTAATAATACTTATAATTTTGATTTTTTTTTTGATTACCAAGGGTTTTTTTGTTGTTACTGTTGCAGAGATTTTAAATAATAACTATTTTCTGGGGCTTAGAAAGATATAAATAACTAATTGGTTTTCCATAATTTGTATGTAGTAAGTATTTAAAGAGTAATAGATTTCAAAAGATGTCATTTGGGTTTTGTGGCAGGCACTGTAGCACAGTACCAATGTGGTTACACAAAATTATACCAACAATTACATATTGAGTACTCACATGATCCTACACTGTTACTTAAAAGCCATACTAAAGCAAGGTTAGTTCTTCATTTCAGTGCTGCTCTATAGAGTTTGTAATATACCCCAGAACTTTATCCCAAGCAGAGATAATAAGGATGTGGGGACACACATACAAGCACACATTCAGAGATAATTGAATAAAAGAGGCACAATTGAAATAATTTAGTTTTTTTCTTCCCACTGTTTTTCACCTTATTATTCTTTGTTAGGAAAATAAGTGAGACAAATTAAAAATTCTATGTAAGATCTCAAATTTCACATCAGTGCAGAAAATACTATTGCAAAGTAAAGAAAGAGGTGGGGGGATGAGGGAGAAACTAATGAGACTTTTAAGGACTAAATATATAAAAAATCTGGTTTATCTGGTGCATTAAAGTCAGCCTGAATTATTAAGAGAAGCTCCCCTTGTGTTCCCAGGTGCTTTACAGTGTCTGTTCAGTCCATACCAAAAGTTCTGGATACTTTGTGCTAGAATCACATTTGTTGATGAACGGATTGATAATGGTCCATAGGGCTTTTCACTTTTATGTTACTAGTTCAAATCCAACCTAGCTAAAATAATGGCTAAAAGTCGTTATGGTCTGAGAGCTGCTCAGTGGCTTATGTGAAATGGATGCAGTGATCTTCGACCAGCTACCTCTGCACTGACTGTCAAATCACAACTCTTCCTACTGCTTATTATTTAGGGTGACTCTAGACTTTAACAAAGAAGGCAAAATAAAGCCCTGGGAATAGAATCTTAACTGTCTACCTTCTCTGCAAGTAGTAAATATTATAAGCTTAGGGCATTTAAACTTATTAGTGTACAGCAATTTAAATTTCATTAGCACCAGTGGACCTTGACTGCTATCAATATGAGCTATGAGCATACAAAGAAAAAGAGATAACTCCCTCTTCAGAAAGATAGGCAATATGCATATGAGAAAGGACAGAGGGACAGAATTAACTTTATGGATTATTTTTATGTTTAACTGCAATTTCTCTACCACAGCCATGCTACACTGAACAAAGGCTTTCACCACACCACTCTTCACAGCATTACAGTTTCAAAACATTAACCTACGTTAAGACTAAATATGACAGCCATTGCTTTTAAAAGCATCAGTATCACCATTGTGATATTTTCAAGACCTTAAATAGTCTTAAAAAAATATTTCAAAGCTGTAGTAGAATTTATTATAATCATACTAGAGATGTAATGATAGTATCTCAAAACTGTGTAAGGTTCTCTTTCTTTACTCTTATTTTACTCTTACTTTTTCCTGTCTTTTTTACTGTCTATACACAACAGTCTGTCTGTCCCAGGACTCAATACATATATGCTTGGACCACAATACAACTAAATTTATCCTGAGCATTTACTTATGTTTTGGCAGCTTCATTCAACTTCCGAGTTTGGAAACAGTTTACATTTTCTACTATATTACTGGTATAAATGTTGACTTTGCTAAACTTATTTTTCAGCCTCAGAAGCATGTTTAATATCGTGATGAAGAGCAAGCACACGAGGTGAACAGCATGCAAATTTTCAGAATACTATTTGCTTTAAGGGGAGAGTGAATTTTTACTGCAGATTTAATGTGGCAAGACAAATACAGAGTTACAGATTTGATTAGTATCTGTCAAAATACAGACACCCAAGGCAAACAATCCTGCCTTAGTTTCTTCTCTTATGCAACTATGCATGGTAACACCAAGCAAATTCAGAGATAACAAAATGGTGAATAAACAATATAGTAGTAATGTGTATTTTAACACAATGAGTGCAGCAGAAAGGCAAGGATGAAGTTAAAAAATAAAACTATACTTGCCAGTGAAATTTATGACTTATGAAGTGGACTTCCTGAGATTAGTTTGCCTACTGCAACTATTCTACCTTTTACCCGTAACCCTATATAAAAATGGCACCATATTCACACATCTTAAACAATACACAGATTACCTACTCACACATGATATTTTCAAATGTGAATGATTTTTATTACAATATTGTCAAATGTTTTTAGCTAAAAACTGCACAGACATCATGACAGGTCCTTAGAATGTATGCTGTAATAAACTGTGTAGATACAACATAAAAGAACTTCAACAAATTTACTGGTATGGGATAAAGAACCCCAGCTCAGATGTGTTATTAAGAAAGGAATATTAAATACTTAGACATGGCCTTAACAGGACATCTGAAGAGGCCTGAGTCAAAAGTAACATCAGTTTTATCAGCCTCACAGACAAGAGGGGAAACAGAGAAAATAAGCAGTATGGAGGGTATAAGAGGGAAGCCCTTTTTTTTACTTATTTCCATCTTGAACTGTTATTATAAATCTGAAGGACAGATATAAACCTGAGTCAGCAGCACAGTGATGTCACTAGTATGTGTTTGTGGTCAGGACTTCAGAAGTGATGTGTAAAAGGAGAGAAGGATTAAAGTTAAAACTCCTTGGAATTTTGGCAGCATTCAGATGAGGATGTTTCGAAGGATGAATGAAAGGAATTATTAAGGATTTAGGAGGAAACCAAGTACAGAATGGAGCCAAAGATACAAGGTATGATGAGACTTAACAAGATCAAAACTGGCAGCATAAGAGGAGGACAAAGCAGTGGCTAAGAAAGCATCATTAGATAATTTGGTGAGAGTGGTTTCAGCTAACATGAAGGTCAGAAACCGGTTTGAAGGGTTTTATAATATCACTGAAGATCAGGTGCTTTTAACACAACAGAACGTGAATGCATAAGCAGCAAGTGATCTCAGAACAACATTTCATAGCAACAGAGGGGAAACAGAATCAGGAGTTTTCTAAGTACTGAGAATGTTAATAAAGACTAAAACATTCTTGAATTGTGAAAGAAATCAGCAAGAGACATTGTCAAGAGAAAATCAGGTGAAAATGATAGCAAGTGTAGGAGAGGTCAGGAAATAGGGTAAAAAGGGATCACTGATGAAAATGTTAAGAGCTAGAGAAGAGGAATTAATAAGAAGCATCTATAGCTGTGTCAAAAGACCAACAGAACAGTAGCAAATATAGCTAGCTGTATAAAAACAAAACAAAAAATTACAATAAGGGTAGAACAGGGTACACAGAAAGATAGAATCTTGCAGAATCTGGAGCCTCCATCCTTGATAACATTCAAAGAAGCACAATGCTCCAAGAAACCTGAACCACCTTTGAAGCTGGCTCTGCTTTGAGAGAGTGTAGACTAGATGACTAGACGAGGGTAGACTAGATGACTTTCAGAGATCTATTCCAACCTCTGTGTAAGAAGGACAGAAGAGAGGGAGATTAGCTGGAGAGATGCAGTAATTATTTCAGTTTATCAGTTTGGATGTGTGTAAAGGAATCATCAGGATTTTAATATAGCTTCATATACAACACGAGCCCTTAGGAACAGAATTTCCAAGGTACTTTCACATGTGAAAGTGAAGTTAAGTATCTAGCAGTATTTCCAGGAGTGCTTATACCTAAATTTCAGCAATGGAGATGAGATTTCCTATATGAACAGATTAGCAGTGCAGACCCTTTACAAAATCCCAGCCAGTACTGTACATGTCTTAAAGAATGTGAAACACCTTTGAAATCTGACCTCAAGGTATCAAGATAAGTGGATCCAAACTGAAAACTAAAGGAAACTGAAGGGAAAAATTATAAATAACAATTGAATAGTTACAAAATTCACCCTATTCAGGCTTTAACAGTTAATAATTAATAAGCAAATCATAAATAGTTTCGAATCCTTTTACCATAGCTGTAAGCAATACATTTCTGGAAGTCTCTTCTCTTTAAAGTACAATAGATTTTTTTTTATTAACATTAAACATTCTTATGTTAATGACCACACCGAAATTTCAGAGTCCCCTGGCTCTCTGGCAAAGAGTAAATAGTCTAACAATATGGGATCCGCGCAAATCTTTCATCAAGATTAGATTCACTTAATATTTGACATCAGAGATATGAAAAATGAGACCTGTGAGTAGATCAAAATCCCAGACTTAATCAGGATTTTGGAAGATTACGAGCAAGGAACTGTGACAGCCATGCCAGGGGTGTGCTATAACAGAATGTTAGATTTCCGTATTAGTGAACACTATTCTTCTTCCAAGGAGAGAACAGATGCAGGAGAAGACCTGAATTTCTAAAGGCATTTTTGCTGGTAAATTATACCTCACATATGTGTGCTTCCAACCAGAATACATGTTCTGAAGTTTCAATGTCAAATGGCTGGAACTATAAAACTAAGACCCAGATTCCTAACTATGCAGAAGACAGTAAGGATCACATCTTCAGTGTAGGATCTTTTCTGCAGCAGCATTCATACAGTTAAGAGCAGTTTACAGGTTGCTCTAATCTTTTCCAGCTCCCCACAGCTGTCACAGGACTATTGTTACTCGGTCATACAATAATGAGTACATTTGATACCAATTACTAACACCAGGTAAATGCAGGAAAGATAGTGATTGGAAGTGACTCTCTGCATTCCAATGGATATCTGGTTGGAATATAACCTGCTCTTTTTGTGAATCGAAAAGTCAAGTTCTTTCAAAATCTTTAAAGAAATCAAAATAAAATATTTTATTTTTTTTAATAATATTTAGCAAGTACAGGTAGAGTGACAGCAAGTTTTCCTGCTGAATATATGTTCCTTGGAGGAATCCTGTAAAATAAAACAGTCTCTAAGTAATAATAGTATAAAGAAAACTGTCACATGATCTTAAACAAATGGCATGCATAGGAGTAGTGAAATGCTCTCTTACACTTTATAAAAAAAAAACAATCAAAGCTGCTTATTTATGTAACAAAAGGCTGTTTTTTTGATGTTAATATCTTCTGCCTTCAACTCCAGAATCCGTGCATGACTCCAGTTTTACAAGTGACTCCAAATCATGCTAAAACAAACAAAAAAATTACTTTCCAAAGGTTTACCTAAATACACAGAATCACAGAATCATTTCATTTGGAAAGACATTTAAGATCATCATAGAATCATAGAATGGTATCAGTTGTAAGGGACCTTCAAAGGTCATCTAATCCAACTCCCCTGAAATGTGCAGAGACATCTTCATCTAGATCTCGTTGCCCAGAACTGCATCCAGCCTGGATGTCTCCAGGAATGGTACATCATCAAGTCCAACTGTAAACCTAACACTACCAAGTCCACCACTAATTCATGTCCCTAAGTGTCACATCTTTTAAATACCACCAGGGATGATGACTCAACCACTTCCCTGGGCACCTTGTTAAGGGAAATGAGAAAAACAGGTATTGAGTGAAAAATACTGTTAGTAGCAAGCAGGATTTCTGATTGAAGATAATGCCCTATTTATGTCAACATGTATTTTTCCAATTCTAGCTTAGTTCATGCACAAGTACTCATTATTCATCACTCAAACAAAAACAAAACAGGTAAGAATGTTATACATCATTAGGGAGTGTAAATTTGGTTACGATGGACAAAGCCCCAAGCACCTTAAAGCTTTACTGAAAACTGGAAAAAGATTTCTGTAATTGCCTTTTCAGGAAAGGAAAGGACTTTCTGATCTTAGATGTCCTTGGAACTGACAAACAGAGTAGTCACTGTGGGAGTATTCACATAAATAAGGTTGTAGAATCAGGCCCACCATTCTTAGTTTTAAAACATCACTTTCCAGACTCAGACCAATAAGCAGAAAATTTGGTATGTTTTTAATCAGAAATTTGAAAGTATGAACTAGACCATATTCATCAGGACAAAAAGATTCTGCATAGGAATTTTCCTATTTGAATGCAATAAAATCTCTCTCATAATTAGACTCTATTTCAAAGAATCAGACAATGTCATCACTGCCATGTATGAAATCAAGCAGCCATTAAAGGTATTCTTTTGCCTCTGCATTTAATACACAGGCTTATACAAGTCTAGTGGCAGGACAGCATTTACTTCCATGAAAATTCATTACACCTCTGTGGTGATAATAATTCCTGGTTCACATCCACATTTTAAGCCATAATTCAGCAAGAAACATAGCCAGCATAAGACTATGTCCAGCTTTCCTGAACTGTGTATGAAGAAGACTGATTTTGCATGCCTGTGTCTACTTTGTTTAGAGAAAATAGTTCAGTCTTGGCTAGTATTCTTATAAGGACTAATTTTCTTGACCACCAGCTCATACCAGCTGGGATCTGCAAAATGCAGACCTCCTGGAGAAGGAAGGGAACAATGTCATTTTTCTTCGTTGTCCAACATGACCTAGAATGGATAGGCCCTTAGCTCTACAAAATTGTTCTGAGCTACCTCTACAAAATGCTATGAGGTATTCATCATGCAATGTTAGTCAGTATTTAAGACCACTGTGAGTTGGGCACTGCAAGTTGCGTTCGAAGCTGAGTGAGGTGGTGATGGCTGCCAAGGCTGTAATTGATCTAGACTTTACATGCTTTTAGTCTTAACCCTTCATAGGACACTGTGAATATTGACAGCATATAATCCTACCCCTTTATCCTTTGTGTGAGCTAGCCTCTGGCCCTGCTTTTCTGCACGTCTTGCAGGAAGTAAAAAGACTTGACTTGCTCCCACAGTGGTTGAATTCTGTTGTTTGAGTAATTCATCCCCAGAAGACAGCTGGGTCTTCCCATACTAGAACTAAATTGGAAATAATACTAGAACATCTCAGCATAGACAACTATGGAAAATGTCCCTAAATACACACACCTGAGTGACAAAGCAGTGAGGACACAGTAGAATCATAGAATCATAGAACAGTTAGGGTTGGAAAGGACCATCTAGTTCCAACCCCCCTGCCATGGGCAGGGACACTTCACACTAAACCATATCACCCAAGACTTTATCCAACCTGGCCTTGAACACTGCCAGGGATGGAACATTCACAACCTCCCTGGGCAACCCATAACAGCACTCATGCCTGCCCTGGGCTACCCCAACTATGAAGACAAACACAACAGCATAAGCATTATGAGTACAGGCATGTCAGTGCACAGCTCAGTTCCTCTCTCTTACAACCAAGCTGTCCTTATCTCCACAAATAATTCCTCCTGAGATAAGAACATATCATACAGATCAAAGAGCTACTTCACACAACTCAAAAACTCCACTGTGAAAACAGATGTATGTACCTTCCTCCCTACAGAGTAGTTATATATTCATTTATATATACATTTTACTATTATTTCCATTCATCTCCTCACAGGTATATGTGTTCTCAAAGCCTCACCACCTTTGTGAAGCCCAAAAGACTCTCTACTCTGGCTTGGGACATATAGGCCAAAGGAGAAGGAAGCTGCTGTGCAGCATAATGGCCTGCAGGAAACCAGATTTAAAGTACAAGAGCAAGATGGAGGGAATTCTGGAAGAACAGGAGCAGTGGTGAAATATGAGCAGTACCAAGTACATGTGAGAAGCTCAAAGGTAATAAATCCATGAAAACATGAGTATCACTTGAGGGGAGAGTGGGGTAGTAAAACAATGGTCAGAACTATGCAAAGGAAGGTTTGGGAAAATTCAGTTATCTCACTCAGGTTTAAAACTTCCCAATCCATCAAAAGTACTCACATGAGACATACCATCAATGACAGTATTCATACAAACTAATTGAGTGTAATCAGTGTTTTTCTTCTTTCTATGGTATCCCTTAAGTAGCTATTTTAATGTATCTATGAGACAGTATTATTCCCATTTTATTGATAAGGAACCGTATCACAGAAAGACAAGAACAACCAGAACACAGAAGATGTGACCAAGGCAGGGAACGAAGCACAGATCTCCCATATTTATTCTAATAAGTCTAACCATCATTATTATATTACTCCAAATCCAGTATCCTTGCCCTCATTCAAGATATTCCCCACAGACTCCATTATCAAGCTTCAGCTGTCCTGGCATTATTTTTTTCAAACCTTTTATTGATCTCTTCCAAATTCCCTGCCAGGAAAAAAACGAGGCACCAAGATGGCAAAGCAAAGTGCAATGGAGTGAAAAAGCTGTAAGCAGTAGAAGAGAGCAGTATTGTGAGGCTTCCAAGAAATTGTGCATTTTAAAAGCATGGACATTAAATACAATAATTACTCAATGCAAAGGGAATATTTCCCAGTGCTACCTAGTTTTCTTTCACAAGGAATACCACTTTCACAAGAAAATGTTAGCTTAGTCCAATTTGGAGCTGTCTACAGTTTCTAGAAATGTCTCACAACTGATGTAAAGCTTTACAACTTACAAAGGACTGAAGTAAATCCACTACCTTCTCATATTTCAGCTTCAAGATCAAATACTTATTAGGCCATCTTCAGCTATAGAACAATAAAGAATACAAAGATAAAATTATCCAGACTGCATTAACAAGATGCAATAGTAGATAAACTAGTGATCCCTTCTGGATTCAAATCTTTTATGAGTGTGCAGTAAGTAAACTGAACAGTATCTGGCACTGAAGAATTCACATAGATTGGTACTGCAGTGGTTTTCTACATAAACTCTGCCCAAGTTATTACATTACATTAACAGTCTTTTGAGTGATGAAGAGATTAACCTGCCCAGCTGTTATCGGGATGTGTCACCAGGTGGATCCGTACCTCAAATAACCATTAGGTCTCATTTAAGTTCTGAATTCTGAGGTTGCATCCATGCAACATCCCAAAAACCTGGTTCATTTAGCAGAATCTGTCCAGAATCAAGACTGATAATCAGATAACATGTGATCAGCAATACAGAGAAAAAGCAGAAATGCCTTAGTAGGAGCAGACATGGCAAGTATCTAGCAGGACTAGAAAAGTTTGCCTGGAACAGGGTCGGGTCTTGACTACCAGGCATGGATGCATCATTTTTTTTTTCCTATATTTAGACTTAAGTCCAAATTTTGGGCAAAGAAAATGAAACTCTTGCAATGTTGTCCTAGAGTGAACAGAGGCACTGCTCTCAAATTTACAATGACATTTACATGAAGAGAGTTCTGATCAGTTCCCTACTGTCCAAAGGAAAATGAAGCAGCAGAGAGGAAAAGCAGAGGAAGAGCCAACATTTAACAATAGTATTTGGAACAGGCATGCAAAGAGACAAGTGATGGATGGTTGGAGGCACAGAAAATGGAAAAAAAAGTGCTTGATAATAGAGTTCTGGCTGGAGAGCCAGTGAGAATGAGAAGGATGTATGAAAGCCTGGGAATCCAGCCCTGGAGAAATGAAGGTTGAAGATGCACAGATATCGACTACATAAAGGCATTGAAGACAAGGAGGTAAAAAACAAGTACTTGGGCTATGCTCGAGGTGAAAAAAGGACAACATGGGAGAAGAAGCCAGGGGGACAGTGAGAACTAAAACCGTTCTGCTAAGGGCAAAGAATCACAGAATCACAGAATTCCAGAAACACAGAATCATAGATTGATTTGGGTTGGAAGGGAACTTAGGGATCATCTAGTTTCAACCCTTCTGCCATGGGCAGGGATTATAGGATTGGTTTATACGCAGAGTTATAACAGATGGAGAAAAAAAGAGTAGAAAAGGTCATTGAGAATTGAGCAGAGAATCAATAATGACTAAAAAACCCTTCTGGGACTTGTGGGAACCAAACTGCAGTTTCTCAGTATTCCTGTGCCATCAGTAAGTGTGGAGTCTGATGGTAATGCAAAAGGCATCTTTTGTCTTATTCGTCTACCAGTAGTTTTCCCAGAATATTATTCTATGGATCTCCTTTTAAAGAAGAATGGTACAAGATGTGGGGGGGGGTTGGGGTGGGGTTGGGGGGTAGGGGGTGGATTTTAAGGTTCCAAGCACTTCCTAATTCACATGGGGTTTAAGATATCCTTATGGATTTCAATTTTTAAAACGCTGTGTGCCCCTCATCTTTCCCTCTCCCTCTCTCTCATCATCTCTCTGTCTCTCTCTCTTTCTCACACAGACACGTTTTTAAAGTAAAAATTTTAACATGACCAAATCAAGGACAAAGATGACAGAAGTGCCAGGCTGCCTATATAACCTGATCTTGTGAATGAATGTCACGATGAAGACTACTAGCAGGACTCATATACCACTTTTCCCCAGAACACACCTGCCTCATTCACTTCAAAGGATGGCCTTGCTGGAATGATGAATCAGAACTGTGTACCCAAGAAGGTTCATTTGGTGAAGAATTTTGAAGAAATGCATTAAGAAATGGGACAGCTTTGCAAGAATGGTTAAGGTAATTGGATGTGGGCCTAAAAGTCGGATTCTATCTTTTATTGCCATAAGGTTCCCACTGTAGTAATTCAAAACAGGTTTTTTACATGCGGTCGCTAAAAGCATATTCTTTGTTTTCTGTATGACTCACTAAGACGAGGCATTTGAATTTGCACAAGTGATGAATGCTCAGAGACACAGCTGGAAAGAGGAAGACCTGAGATGGAAAAGTTTTATGTCACAGTAAGGTCTTGAGGCTTTTGGACCTAAGCCCCTCAGATGGTCTTGTAGACAAATGGCACCTTTTGAACAGAGTTTCTCTGAATCTCAGTTCCCACCAATAAAACAGAGATCACATTGCTTTCTGATCTCAAAGGATTGCAGAAAGCTAATTTAATGTTTGATCATCACTGATGCTATGGTGATTATCACTAGGAAAATCCCAAAAGGGAAGTACTAATTAATAATTCTGTCTTCAGTGCAGGGCTTAAATACTCTGTAGTAAACAAGGTATGGGGCCATACTCTGAACAATGTCAAGGAAACAAAATACTGAACAGCTGCTCGTTAAGTGACTATCATATACCCTGTGCACTGAATGAGGAAAAGATCTTGTAAGGAAAATAGTATGTCAGCATGTAATTAAAGAAGTCTTCATAATACATATGCAAAGGGGAGATTAAATTAACTTGCCTTAAAGTTAATTCTGACATGTATTAGTTTTTGAGTATTCGGACTATTTAATGTAGATTTTCAACAGTTAATATGAAATAACTGGTGATGCTGCTGAAGTTTGAGTCTAACCATCTAGATTTTATTCATCTACTTCAAAACAGAATTTACTTTTGACTACTGGAAATGCAATACTGGAATAAGTTATAGCAATTGGAATATTGGAATGACTACTTAATTACCAATTATTCCTATTTTTTTACAAAAATTATCACAAACAGTAGAAGAGGCAGGTTAAAATAGAGAGACCATCCTCTATGTATGCTACAGCACAGTAGTTCCTGCTGCCTGCCATTGTCACTTGAATTAAACTACACGAGTTCAACAAGAAATTTATGACTGATTCTCACAAGAGTACATTCATCTTCTATTAACTTTAATGTGTTTGTCAGGATCACAGAAAGAGTGTTATTAAACATATAAAAGGAGGTGAATAAGGGTCAGCTTCAGTGAATACGCATCATCACAGAGTAGAAGAGTTGCCCTGATGGGGTCTATACTGGACACAGGAAACCATCCTAAGTGAGACATTTGTCCCTTTTTACAAATTCTCCAAGCCTTCTCACCAAAGGCAACTCCACTGGGTCACAGAATCATAGAACAGTTAGGGTTGGAAAGGACCTTAAGATTATCTAGTTCCAACCCCCCTGCCATGGGCATGGACATCTCACACTAAACCATATCACACAAGGCTCTGTCCAAAATGGCCTTGAACACTGCCAGGGATGGAGCATTCACAACCTCCCTAGGCAACCCATTCCAGTACCTCACCATCCTTACAGTAAAGAATTTCTTCCTTATATCCAATCTAAACTTCCCCTGTTTAAGTTTTACCCCATGCCCTATCACTACAGTCCCTAATGAACAGTCCCTCCCCAGCATCCCTAGTCCCCCTTCAGATACTGGAAGGCTGCTGAGACGACTGTGCTTGTTACTGTGCCCAAAATTTAAACAGACTGTCTATAGTTTTGTAAGACTGTAAATAAGAACAGGAACAAAACCACTACCCCATTAAACAAGCCAGTATTTAGTTACTCTTGTTTTAAAGTAAATGCAGACCCTTCCTGGTGGCTATTCCTTTATTCTACAACTTTCTTGTTTACTGTAAGCATAAGTTTTATGTGGCAATATTCCCTGAAAAGAACCAGTTAATCTCTAAAAAGTATTCAAGAAAATCATGTAGACTCCATCTGACCCTGAAGTATTTTCCCATGAGAATTAACCATGGACTTTTGCAACTCATCAACTACTCTTTAAGACAGTGTGGTTTCTTTGAACTTAGTAAAATGGATTTAAATATTAGGGTATTTATAAATATTCATAGAATTAGAAGGAAATTCCCATAAATGCAAGATCAATTTTAACAGATTTCATTAAATACTTCAAAAAGAGGTCCTTTCCTATCCTAACTATTCTATGATTCTATGATTCTATGATTTAACCCATTTTGATTTTCAGACTGGCTGTGCAGATAATTTCTATAGCAACTTCTGTACATACCCTTAGATGTCCACCTTTACTTAACACCTTCTAAAATCTGAACTTTAATTAAAATATTTTTGACATTCAGCGTTCTATAGAATCCAGACTTCCTCTCTAGCAAAATAAACTATTAATAAAATATTTTAAAATTGCATAGGACATCCTTTTTCATATAGGCATTTCTATGGGTGCCTACAAAATACAGCAATCATCATTCTTCTGTCATAATTACTATCCCTTATTTCTCAGCAATTTTGAGATATCTTGCAAAATATACATTTAGCAGCAGATCTACAAAGGGCTACACTGCCAGAAGGTTTTAAAATTTAAGTATAATATTTAGCATGCAAATAAAGTTTCATCCCTCCCTTTGTATTTCAGTTTCAGCCATACATTTTATTGCATTGATCTTAGTTTACATACTAAACACACTGTACTGACTATTTCAGTGATTCTGATAATTTCACAGTGCATTTTGAAAGTTCACTTAGCACAGTCATGGTATTGCTGTCTTTAAAGTTAAATGCAACTGCTTAACACACTCAATTGGATCTTATTTAGCAAATTCTTTTCAGGCTGATCAAGCAAACATGTTCTACAGCTATGAAACTACTTTCAATTTTAATAGTAAGATAAACTGATTTTTACAATACTTGCACTTACAAAGCAATTTTTATTGCTGTTTACATATTTGAAACTAGTATAAATGAAGATGGCTAAATTACTATAACTCTGAAAGACAGCAAAAATGAGAGAGAGATTTAGTCAACATTCACATGTGATTCAACTTAATTTTGTTTTCATCTGTGGAATCCATTGTAGTTCTGTTCCCAGTTCCTTTTGAAAAACATGCCGTCTATTTAAGTGGCAAAACAGATTTTGTCTGAAAGGCATCACTACCTGAACACAGCTAGTATGTTGTAGAGTGAAAATTAGAACACTGGTCTTCTAACTTAAAGTTTCTTGTTTAATCTGAGACAGTTCTGTAGGCTGTATTTCTGAAGCTTGAGGGGTTTCTGCATTTATTTACTGAAGTACATTTGAGATTATTTTTGGCATCTTTACACTGGGTCATGAAACAGCATGTTTTGGCACCTGCTAGCCTCACTAGCAATCTGCTTACTCCAGGCTGTCATCCTTGTGCTACTCCTGGGTATGCATTTGACAAAGTCTTGCAGGTTTGTTGTGATCCAGAGTTTTGCAAACAATGGGAGAAGAGCAGCATATGAAAATGCTGCGTTGGTGTTTGAGTGTCTTAGACCGGTCTTTATTTGTTGATTTTGTACTTTAAATATATAAAAAATAATACTGTTTCTGTGTGTTCCATTTTACTGGTTATGGTTGATACTTAAAGCAAACATAACCAAAATAAAGCAGAGATCCTTTCTCCTAAACTAATTTTTTAGCACTTGAAAATATTCATCACAAGGACTTTCACGTATATTGCACTAAACACCTCAGCTGCTGGGGAGATTAGGAAACTCTGGCACTAACAGTACAGATTATAATGGGGATACAATTTAAATTAGTCTACTAGCCTACATTAATTGCATATCCTCACTTCACTGTCTACCTGCAGAGATTGTGGATTGAGAAAAAGTAGCTGGTTCTGAAATGGTTTACAAGGACCAACCATAACTGTGGTGTGAACCTGTACACACAGATTATTAGCAGGGATTAGTAAAAAAATAATTCCACGGCAACCAATGGAAAAACCGATGATAGATACAAATTACCTAGTTGCACAGTAAAGTCTACTCAGTTTTCACATTTAAAATTATTAAGTAGGAGAAGGCGGGGGTGCAATATTTTTATTTTTAAACTTATCACCTCGTGACTATGACTATGAACACGCACCCCAGTGCAGCGAAACAAGGACATCTGAAGGAAAAAGTGCTTCCTGAAGAGTAGGATATTTTCCTCTGGCTTAGTTCCTATAGACACAGAGTTCATTTCACTTACCTTCAAATATCTGCAATATAGGCATCAACATCTAGGCTGATCTCTAGGTTTCCTTTATTCTCACTAGCAAGGAACATGCTATTCTACAGTCTGATTCATTTGACCTATTTAGATGGCTACCTTCTGAAAAGATGAATCATGCCCTAAAAGTGTCTATTTCTCTCCATTGACTATAAAGGCAGCCTAGCCAAAGACAATTTAGATATAAAAGCCATCTACATTAGAACGGATAAATTTCACCCCCGAAGCCATGAAAGGGAGCACAAAAGTGAATGCTATTTTCAGCAATATTTAACTTCTGTATGATTTTGCAATAGGAGACCATCCACAAGGTCATCAAGAGGACAATGCTATTGAGAGCTGATGAGAAGCAATGCCCTGCTCTGTTCTAAACCACAGTGGACCAGCTCCTTCTTGAAAGGAGCAAGGTGACCATTAAATCTGCACCTTCCCACAAATGTGTTTGGAAGGAGAGAAAACTTTTAGTACCCTTCTTTCTTTAAACTTGGTCTGCAACAGCATGAATAATGACATAATAGAGTCATAAACTGTATTTGTATACAGAAAGAGCTACTGAAGTATAACAACTCGCATATGCTTTAGCCTACCACCATGCTTTTAAGAAACTTTTTAAAAGTTTCTCATTATAGCTTTGACTCACTAGAAAACATGTACCTTCTGTTGACTTTAGCTACTTATTGGATAATATTCTTTATAGTTTTTATCAAGCATATTCCTTTCTTTGGCATTCTTCAGTGCACTGAAGATGAATGTGTGCTGTAGAAATGTACTTCTCTTTTGTCTCAGTGTATGGAAGTCTTTTTTTATACATAGGCTTGTTAATAAAAGCTTTATTTCTACTGTATAAAAAGCATAGTTCTTATCTAACTCAACCCTGATTCAAACCCTATTTTATCAATGAAAACTTTATCATAACTACACCTGGCTTTCAAATTAGTCTTCTGTGTCTTCACTGGCTTCAGAAGAAATACTTCAGTTAGATACAGCAGCTAAGCAATACACAGACATTCATGTGAACTGGAAAGAAAGAAAAAAGCGTGTATGTGCTAAGATATTTTTCCACAGCAAAATTTACAACCCAATAGTCATAAAGACAAAAAGAATCATTTAAGATGACACAGCAAAGCTAAAAACTGGAAACTGGACAAAAAATGCTACATGCTAACACTGCTTCATAAAATGCTGGACAGTTGCAACCTCCTGCCATGGGCAGGGACGCCTCACACTAGACCATGTTGCCCAAGACTGGACATACTGGGCTTGGACACTGCCAGGGATGGAGCATTTACCACTTATTTTAGCAACCTGTTCCAGTGCCTCACCACCCTCACAGTAAAGAACTTCCTTACATCATTAGATCATTTTTCACCTCTTCTAACCCAATTTCTCCAATGTTTCCTAAGTGTTTGCTACAAAAATGATCAGTTCTATCATCAGATTTCTCTTAAAAAACATTGTTATGTTGCATGCTCCCTTTCATGTAGGATTTATACATGTAACTGCTACTGCAGTGAGAAGAGACCATGCCCTTTTTATAGTGGGTTTGATTTGATTTTACATCCCAAACAATTTTCAGAATAATTTAGAGATTACATATTCTGGCAGGCTGAGGTATACAGCCAATAAAACAGAAGAATTTTAATTTTCTTTTTTCCTATTTTTTTATTAGCGATGTTACCCTTATGTGGTGTTTTTAGCTTTAACATAACTGTTCTCTGTAGCTGCTAACATCAGCAGCAGCCTGTGACCAATCACAGTTGGCTTGCCCATGCAATCAGTATAAACAGCCATGTCTGTTAATAGGAGCAGAGATGCTGCCTAGAAACTGCAGTTTAAAGAGCCTACTGCCTCATTTTTGAACCACTTAAGTCTGGAGAGAGGAAAAGAGAAAGAAGCACAACATAAATTTACAGTGGTAACTTATAAACTGTAAATTTAGCAACATGTGACATTTTGATTGATGAACTTTGCTTTTTCAGGTCATATTAGGAAAATTTACCCTGCCAAGAGCTAACAGGAACTTGCCATCATGACATTATATTTGTAATACTCTGAACTAATACAAGGCATTAGTTTGCTTTCTGTATCCCTAACATTCCATCAACATCCTTACATAAGAGCAGGATGATATAGAAGTGAAGAGAATTCATTTCAGCTAATGAGGGAAGCTAACATTTCTGAATACTCAATTATTTGAGTGGGGTAACTAAGATACCAGAAATAAGAATGGACACCTGATTATGCTGCAAAAGTAGAAAAAGCCCAATCACAACCCCTGATCCCTAGGTTTTGCTGAATCTTGCTCAATACTTAGCTAAGTGTCTTGCAAGACATTTGTGGCATAGACAAAACCTGAACTCATCTTTTCCAAATCTAAGCTAATTCTCTGATTAATGGACCAGAGTTTTCTCATTCCCTGAGGCACTGTAGAACAAGCCAGAAGAATATAAAACTGGCTAAGAAGAATACTGCATACCAGGGATTACTACACTGTCTAATTAGCCTTGCTTTACTATGTCTTTTCACCATGGTGGCAGGACAAACTGAATAAAGCAGCAGGGATAAAGTGCCTTAAAATCACTAATCTATGATAGTGTCCTCTATGGGTCTGCATCCTGTAAGGGATCAAGGCACCCCATGAAGATGTCAAATAACTATATCAAAAATGCTTAAAATGCTGTACCTCTCATTTTATATGTATTACAAGATAGAGCTTAATATAAAGCCCAGAATGATGTTTCTATCTGCCATCAGCTGAAGTGAGCAATCCTCACGAAGACTCACATTCACACAAAGAAGGGAGCTTACATGAGGTTTTCAGAGGTTAGTTGCTAAGTTTCAAAGTGATTTAGTCATCTATAGTATACACAACTGTTTGTATGTCAGCCATGTCAGATACCTGGAATGTAAACATAATAATTAACAAAATGCGAGTATCTGATATTCCCCTGCAGTTATAAGATCAAGATGTATATATATTTTATGCAGGCAAAAAGAAAACAGCAAAAATCACACCATCAGCATTTAGTCTGCAAGGTTACGCCCTTGCAGAGCTGCAAAAGCCAGAAAGACTGTGAGAGGTTCTATTTGTAAAACATCAAATGTAAAGAATGTATATATTTCAATTGAGACTCTGGGGCTGTTGGTAACTGCTTATGAGTTATCTTTCTGCTTGTGTTGATGCAGGGCTGATTTTATTACACACACACACACACAAACAGGCCATGGTTTCTTAATTGTCTTGTTCTGTAGAAGACTCTGCAACAGAAAGATCATCTCACAAATCCATTTGTTTCTCTCATGTACATTCCATCACTTCTCAAACTTTAAAATTATTTAGCAGCCCACCAGAAAGCACACAAAGATTTCTCAGGATCCTAAAGCACAGTGCAAGAAGTTCTATGACCTTAACCACTCCAGCTGATGTCCAGATTATGTCTTGCGTATTCTCAACCAACCTTCACAGGTTATTTTACTGCTTTATTCTTCTTATAGTTGCATTTCAAATACTATTGCTTTCCACTGAGATATGTTGTGTCTCATCAAGTCATTACAGTAGATTGGCAAAAAATGAACCAGAGGTAAGTTTTTTCTGATATTTAATTTAAATTTTGTTTATAATAACTTAATTACTGAGTAATGTAATTGATTCATGCTTTATCTTCTTTTAGTATAAAATTTCTGAATCTAACTACATTTATAACTGCTGTCCATCATCATCAAAGAAACCAGCTCAGTACACCAATATATATCTACCTCTATCTTATAAAATATTCATCTTTCTACTGAACTTTGTCCTCAGTTTTCTCTGAAAAGTGGGACCTATGGCTTTTAGTGGAGTTTATTTCCCTAATAAAATAAATATTCTGATGTTCTTTTGGGAAAACATTTGGCTCATGCAAGAAAATAATAGCACAACTGTGTCCTGTTATATTAGATAAGAAAGGTCTGTAAAAAATGTCTCCCTAACAGCTGCTCAGCATGGAATCTGATACAAGGCTTCTGAATTTCTGGGTAGTGCATAGGTTTTCTAAATGAGAATTCAGTAAAAGAAATAGGATGCAAAGAAATCTCTGTGATAAACACCAAGGGAACACTATCTATTTTCTCTATATTCCACACACATGGCAGACAAACATATCAAGAACTTTGCATAAGTTTGCAAGCAATGCTTAAGAAAAATGCATTCTCCAAAACTGAAATAGGTTTAACATTACCAGCCTCTGAATTCAGTTCATCCACATTTTGTGCACTTACACACTCAGTTTATACCTTCATCTGTTTTTCATGCCAGCAAGTAACAACTACAATGATCATCTGGAGGTAGGATGGCACTAGGGGAAGCCATTCTTTATGGATAAATATATATATATATACACACACATATATATAAAGAAACACATAGCAAGTTTCCCAGATAATCTATCCTGCACAGCTGACTCTGCTGTTACAGTTTACTGAAATAAAATTTCCTATTTATTTACAATAAACTAAAAAAAAAAATCTGATTTCACAGTAAAAAGAATTCCAGTGTATCCAGGTGCAAAAAGATTCAGGCACTCATTCCTGCTCTATGTAACTTCAGCAGCAAGAATAATATATGCATCAGCTAATTTAACTGCAAATGACTCTCTTAGCATGAATTGTCTGTGTAAAGATAATGCACAACAGAACTCTTAGCTGCATCCCAGAAGTCATGTGGCACCAGGCAGATAAGATCACAGAGGTTACCAGGAGTAGTAAATGGGAAAAGCACTACAGGAAATGAACTCTTGTCAATAATCTCGAGAGAGTGCTATATTTAGGTCAATTGTACCTGAAATTGTTTGGTGGGGTAATTGCTCTTTGGTACAGACTCTGCTCTCTGAGCCTGTCAGAGTGCTTGTAGGTCCACTGAATCGGATTCACCAATTTTCTTCCAGACTCATTTTCTAAAAGAGAAAAAAACAAAAAGACAAAAAAACTTTACTAAAGGTAGCAAGCTTAGTAGGAATGGAAAAAGCATGCATGTGTTATTTTAGCTTTTAAAAATAGGCTTTCAATAAATGCATTTAATACAAAAACTTGCTCCAATATCCAACTGATTTCCTCAGTTTTCTAGAATATAAATTTGTTCAATTATTCAGTTTTTATTTGGTGCTGCAAAAACTTTCTATATCCAGTACAATATCTATGGAGATTTAGCGGAATCATTTGCTGTTGTTAATCAGTTAATAATCAATGCAAAATCAGAATTGGTCTTAAATCCGATTATATGTCATAGCACATCATTATTCAGGCTTTAATTCAGGTTCAGTCCTTGTCTGATAAAACAGCCTATTGTTAATAATTTAAGATGCTTTATGCATGTGTTCAGAGAAATGTGCTAAATTCAGGTTTGGGAACCCAGTCTAATAAACCGCATATTGACCCTTGACAGCAGTTAGCTGGATTCATACAGGTATCAGAACATAGCACCTAGTCCTTCTGTCTTATGATTTCTTAGAAGAAATACAATATTCTGCTTTGATAGCACAGTCTCTGGCAGTACTATTCCTTCTTCACATTAAAGAGTCAGTATTAATAGGATTAATTTTAAAGTAAGGAAAAGCCTCTTCTAGCAGCTATTCAGCATGTGTTTACCTTCTACACAGACAGATACAGCATCATATTTGTAGTCATTCCTTAGTGCTTGTGATTAGTGTCTACCGTAATTAAAGGAAATGTCATGATGTAACTACACAGCTGGAGAATAGAAATGTACTTTTATTAAAAAAAAATACAAAGGGAATAAGATGCTCTCCTGAAAGCTGCAGTAGGTGCATTGGTTATTTGAGCTATTGTTTTTGCGTAGAGCTTCAGATTCAAAGACACTCATTAAACTGACTAGATGGCAATAACAGACGAAGTGTTAATGGGGCAGCAGTGGAGTGTGTCAGGAAAATGAAGAGACCCTGAGGGGCTCACCATGCTGTTTATGCTCAGCTAAATTCAGCAGCATTGCCATAAATCCTCTAAAAGATACTGTACACAATTTCTTACACGCGACTTTTCAGGCAAGGAAATACTGAATCAGATGAGAAAATGGGAAAAAAAATAAGCTTAAAAACTATTTACTATTAAACAAGCTGTTTGTATGTAAACACATTAATTAGTATGCAGTTATTACTTTTTTGTAATTTTAGAAAAATACAGAGAAGGCCTTTTAATCTTCAAAATAAGGCGTGAACCCAAGTGAAAAATTCTGAAACTGTACACAGGAAAAGAGCCCTTTAACCAAAGAATCATAATTTCTTTCATAAAATTCTTTTATAATTTAAGGATCAGGTTTCAATATTGGTTTCTTATATACACAGTTCAGCTGGCTAAAATGCAATTATGCAAAACCCTAACAACTTTTCAAGAGAGTGCAAAATTCTTTATTTCTAATTTGGTTTTTATTATTATTATTCTGAGATGAAATTCTGAGGAGACAATTAATGTTAGGAAATATACATAAGCCATTAATTCCAATAATTTACTGCTTAAAATTAAATATCTTATATACAGTTCTGCATACATCTTCATGGTGACATTAACGTGCCTTTTCTCTTTGATCTTAGAAAAAATCTTCCCTACGTAAGGATAGATGTGTTTGCTCTTAGGGAGAAAATGGCTGTAACACTCTTTGTAACTTCAATTGTTGGTTCAGATGCAGGTAAGAAATAGTTATTTACACAATAAAGGTACCAATTAAACTGTTACATGCTTCACATAGTCTATTTTCCTACTTTTGTTTAAATGGTAGGTTGATATTTATGATTTAAAAGTTGCGGGGCTTTGCAGGAGGTACTCCACCCCGCCGGCACCGGTGTTTCAGCACCATGGCTAGCTACCGCAACTGCCGTCCTGCCGCCCTTCGAAACAACCGTCAGCAACTTCCAATAGCCGTTGACTTCAAAATGAAAATACCTTATTTCTGGAGGTAGTGTAAGTAAGTGCATGTGCTCTGGATATCCTAACTTGCTGCTGAATTGAAAAATTGTTTAATATTAAAGCACTGTTTTGTTTTTTTTTCCTGACAGAATGACTTTACATTGGAATAGGGTATGTTTAAATTAGATACCAGCGAGAAGTTCTCTACTGAGGGTGGTGAGACATCGGAACAGGCTGTCCAGAGAAACTGTGGATGTCCCACCCCTCGAAGTGTTCAAGGCCAGTTTGGATGGAGCTTAGAGCAAGTAGGAGTAGACACCTCTAGCAGAAGGTGTCCCTGCCCGTGGCAAGGGGGATGGAACTAGATGATCTTTAAGGTCCCTTCCCACCCAAATCTTTCCATGATTCTATGTTACTTGGGACTTTTCATTATTTGAAACAATGAGAATTAACAGATCTGAAAACAAATCAGTTGCTAAAATATGCAAAGACAAGGCTAAGAGGCTAACAACTCTGGCTTTCACTACACACTTCTGAGCTTCTACTTCAAATTGAAAAATATGATGTCCAACAGCATTCTTGCATTTATGAGGAATACTGATTTGAATATACAAATCAAGCCTCCACATATGCAGTACCTATTCAGAGACCTGCCTCAATATCCACTTAGTAAACGCACATCCAGCCACAGGCAACTTGCTTACCCCTGAGAATACTGGAAAAATAAAGTCCCCACAGTTTTTTCATTAGAATTCTGCTAATGAAAAAAATGCTTTGTTTCAGGAGCCTAAACAAAAAAAAATCAATTACCCTTGCAGAAGTAATAATATAGGGTACTGCTTAGCACCTAAGAAAAGCAGTTTAAATGACACGGCCCTAAATGCCCTAAGTCATGTACTTACTATGAGAATGGCAAAAACACTCAGGATGGATGCTTTATCTTTATGAGCAGTAGACATTTGAGTAGCAAACAAGAAAAGTCTCACAAAAGGGTTAAATTCCAAGTGATGCTGAAACCCAGCAATTCCCAGGAAGGTCATAAAGAGCTCCCCATTTTTTATTATCCCAAAAGCTTCAGAAAAAAAACAGAACCAGTAAAATAAAATCACCAGGAAATGTCCATCTCTACCTCACTCCCATGCAAACACTACCTGTCATTCATGGTCTGTGTACATCCTCTGCCGCCTTCTGTTCTGCTATTTCAACAGTAGTGGTCACTCAAGTTGTTGCTTGCAGCAATTTAATTTGCTTTTCTGTTTCTTCAGGGAAAGATGAAATAATTACAACTATTTCCAATATTTGGATAGTTTTAAAAATTATTTAAGGAATTGAGTTCATATTAATATTTATGAGATATTTGTGATTATGGGCAGATTTTAGCAGATGACAGATGATGTAAATTTACAGACACTAAACTCATGCTTCTGATTATTCAGATTAATGTATAAATGAAACACAGTGGGCCTAGTCCTGTTTCTGCTGACATTAGGGAGACTTCTATCATGCTTTTTAATGGAAATGGAATCAAATAACCAACCTCTAAAAATAAATATTAAGTCAAAGGTGAAGAAATATAAAACCAAAAAATCAGTCCAAAAGTATTAGCTGGAAAAGAAATACAGTATTTTTTTCTCCCAGAATATGAAATTCTGAATCCAAATGCAAAAATCAAGAACCTAACATAAGGTGAAAAACTCTATTCCCTATTATTACATATTTCCTGTATTACCTTCCTCCATCAATAACTCCTATAAAACTACAAAGAGTTAATATTTGCGAGCTTTTACATTAACTCAAATCCACCAATAGTCAGTCCCAATCCTGCTTTGAAATAAATATTACCTAGACTTATAAAACACTATTTTCTATAAATAAAAGAGGATTATTAAGAAAACATGGTCTGAAATACAGAAATATAGCAGAGTGAATATCCTTCATCAGACAAAAAAGATATCCAAAATTGGCAGTTAGTGCTCTCGGAAAATTTAACCACTAAAAGCAGACAGTCCATGTGCATCCTTGTTAATACCAGATGTCATGTTTTCTGATGTCAAGTGTGGCTTAGGTAGGATTAATGGTTCAAAGAATCAGTTGCTGCCAAACAATGATTTAAAACTAATGAGGAAAAGACACAACTGGCATTGAGAGGAGGTTTTGGAAAGGCTGCACACACTCCTCAAACAGTAGTTAAACAGTTATTGCCTGACTGTGGGGCACACTGGAGAAAGTGGGAAACAGTGTGCTAATACCTGAGTAAAAAATCTGATGACCTTTCCTGATTGCAGAAGGCAAAGAGGATGGTGGAAACACATTGGAAGTCCTTGCAGTGTTACTTGTGGCTTTTCCAAAGTGAGCAATGCGTTCAAGTGCCAGGACAATACTGAATCTGAAAACTGCCTTAAGTAGGAGGATGGCACCCCAACAGCAGTGGATGAGTCAAAATGTTGTCCTTTCTCCTGCATATTAAAGCCCTACTACAAAGAAGAATGTATTAGGAAAAAGGCTGCTATATTAAGGGCTGTCAATTTGGAGGTAAATACTTCTTCTGTGTTGAGATTCACCTCCTCAATACAGTGTTACCCAAACAGAGCAGGAGAAATCAGGAAGGTAATCAAAGCAACTTGCCAATGGTTAAACTAATGTAGGGCACAGAACTGATTTGCCTTTCTGGAACTTCCCTGCTCTTTTCTGCAGCACACCAGAGGTAGTGATGGCATCTTAAAAAACAAAAACCATCAGATTTATGGAAGCGTAAAAAAAAATAGCATTAACCTACAGATTACAGACCTACACACTGCAGACTACGAACTCTATACAGCAAGAATGATTAGCCGATTTAGTTTTATCTTCCTACACTGATGACTACTGGAGAAGAATTTTATTATAAGTGAATGAGGCAAAGTGAAATGTGTTACTGATGTGCCTACAATGCCAGATTTTGGGCAGAGCTGTTTACACAGTCTAAGGTGCACCAAGGTCAGAACTACCTAATGACTCCAGGTGAAAGTACTGAGCACCTACTAACTCCTCTGTGGACTAAAGCCCTGTTTTACCATCTGTTGCCACATGTTTATTATTCATTCTCTCTCCTTTTTTAATCTTTAACTGAATTTATTTAACAGCAAGATCATCTTTTGAACAAAATGAAGTCAAAAGTGCAATACCATAACATAAAGACACATAGAAGTAGCCTTTTCAGTACAACAAAAAGAAAGCTCTAACCTGGTCCAGGAAACACACTATGGTTGCACAGTGGATCCATTTTTGTGTCTCAGTTTGATGGTGACTTAAAATGTCCTATGATATACTTGAGGCATGTTTAAAATAAAATTGACATGTCTTTAAAGCCTAATGAGCAAAGTTGCATATACATTAAAGAGAAACAGATAGGTAGATAGCTATTGATCTTTATTTTTTATCCATCTCTCTATTTATAAATGGGAAAGGAGGAAGGACACACACTAGCCTTACTACTATTTTGGTATGTGCAAACAAGCTTGATTGAACAGTGATTTTTTAAACATTACTCTGCTGAAATCTGCTTCATTGTTGTCAGAAGAGAGACGCGTATGGTTAGATGCTCTTTCATTGCCATACCTTGTCACCCCCACAGTTGACCTTCTGAAGCTGCAAGTTCTTATGTCCCTTGACCAAGACAAATGGATACATTTCAACTGATTCCTTTTTAAAATGTATTAAGATACTTAAGTTTCTTAGAACCAACAGATTAACTATATGTAACTATGTGAATTAAATGCAAAATAAAGTATGTTACTGTAATACTGATTTTAAAAAATTTAATGCAGAAATGAAAGCATTGAGTTTGTTTTGTGGTTAGTCATACTACAAATAAATATATTAGTAGCAAACATATGAGCGATAGTCTTTCCAGCATGTTTATAGTACATTATAGAGGCTAATGCTAAAATACTACTCTGGATATGAAAATTACTCGGTTGCAATTATTTGCATCACAGAAAGTTTTCCTGTGAACAAAACTTACTCTCGCTTTGTACAGGACTCACAAAGCTTTGTTTGAAATACAACTGATCTTTCAGTGACACTTGACAAAAAAGAAAAGTACAAATAATGTTTACAAACTGGTCTATACTTGCAATTATATTTAAAGGAAGATAAATCCCAAAATGAAAACTAATATTTACTACTAGCTATTCATTGTCTTTCAATTATTTTGTTGTTTCAAAGACAGCCAAATCACACTAAGAATAATTGTGTGTAAGTCTAAACAGAAATGGTACCTCTCCTCCAAGGCTGACATTTGTCCTCATGAACAATTGGAAAATACTTGAGAAAAATTAGCATTTTTCCACTGATTGGATTTCTTTGCAAATGATTTGTGAACAGACTACAGCATTAAATTAATCCCAAATTGTACTTACAGTAAAAACGATAGCCATGGCAGTTACTTTCCTATGTTAAAGAATTTCATGGTTTCAGACTATTTCTTAGGTGACATTAGCTCAGAAACCCACTCTTCTTCCCTCCCCATATTTCACTAATACTGTCAGGTAAGAAAACAGTAACTGGTATCACTACTTACAACAGTGCCTTGGATGCAAAACTGGGATATACCACAGTTAGCTGGAGACAGACAATTCCTACAAAACAACCCAACACAAACCCTACAATAACAAATAAATAGAAAAGCAAAATATGTTCATGAACATATGTGTTAGGAGGACAAAGCCTTGGGTGCTCTCTGATGCAAGTATAGAAGACCTCAAATGGGCAATGGGATATTTGTAGGGCAAATGCCTACAATGGATTGATTTCCATTAGTGTCAAAAGTAGAAAACTATGGAGTGCTGATGTATCAGATACAATGTGAATTGCATACCAAAGTGTTGTACTGGCATACCTGTAGAGCAAATGCAGAACACTGTTGAATGAAACAGAAAGCAAAAACGCTTGACTAGCAGGTAGAACAGATGTTGAATAGGTAACTTATGGATTAAAAGATACTACAAAGTAAGACAAGCTTAAATTCTATTTAGAGTCAAAAAGATTTGTAATAAAGTCATAACACATAAAGGTGCTGGCTTACAAGTAGGTGTAACAAAAAAACACAGGAATACTCCTATTTACAAATGAACAGAGGAAACTTCTGCCCTTTCATTACCTCCTTAGACTAATAGAACTACTCACATACACTCATCATAGTGTCCAAGAACTTTGGGTTTCCCAGTGGAAACAAGTAATTGTGGATGACGAACTGCACTGGCTGGAAAACCATGATACGGGAGGAGATAACGTAACATGCTGCGTGGTGCCAGAGAATGTAATAATTACAATAAGCACAGAGGAAGCAGAGGAAGGTGACAGACTTTTCCCTTTGCTGAAAACTATTCAAGACTTAGAGAAAGAAAATATTTCAAAATAGTCAGTGGTCTCATGCAGTAGCCAGAGCTGTGGGTGATGCACAGTCAGCTCCCTCACACATGCCTAAAAGGCATCTCACAGCTAGTCTGAAACAGCACAAGATGGGCATCCTCTTTCCCCTGGATTTGAAAGGCAATAGGAAAGACAGGTGAAATTAAGAGCCATTGCTGAGAAGTTATTGTAACACTACATGCCTGTACTGTTAAGAAAAAGACACAACGCAAAGGAGATAAGCAAGAGGGAGAGATAAAGGAAGGGAACAAGATGTCTGAGCTTTGGGTCACTGAGGCAAATGGGAGAAATTTGAGGAAAAGATACATAAAAGTAAGCATGAATAAGTGTAAGAGAAAATTAAAGATCTTATTAACATTCTTACTGAGAAACCTAATGAGATGTGTGTAGAAGGTGAAGGTTACAAATAGGGTAAGAGAAGGATTATTAAAGTGAGCTGAACCTTTCAAATGAGTACCAGATGTTGTGGCAAAAAGGTCATAGGAATGCCAGTTGAACATTTGTCACGACTTGCAATATCTGAACTTTTACAATACAGCATTAAGTTGATTCTCTTACAAAGACAGGCTGAGGGATTTAGAATTGTTCAGCCTGGAGAAGGCTCAGGGGAGACCCTGCAGAAGCCTTCCTGCACCTCAAGGGGGGCCTATAAGAAATCTGGAGACGGATTTTTCTATAAGGACATGTAGGGATAAGGACAGGGGGAAATGGCTTTAAGCTGGAAAAGGGCAGATTTAGATTAGATATAGGGAAGACATTCTTCATTATGAGGCTGGTGAGGCAATGAAACAGGTTGCCCAGAGAAGCTGTGGCTGCCCCATCCCTGGAAGTGTTCAAGGCCAGGCTGGACTGGGCTTTGAGCAACTTGGTCTAGTGGAAGGAGGTTGGAGCTAGATTCTCAACTTTACAGCTCCTGTGTTAGATGTAATATTATCCAAAATCAGACTACACGTTGTAATATTTGGTCACTATGACCAGTATATCTCAGATGATCACAATAATTAAGGTAATGGTATCAGGCAGCTTCTTCTCTTCAACTCAAGAAGTTCAAAAGCTTCTGTTCACTGACAGATTTCACTGTTCTAGTCCAGTGGCTGTTGTTTTCATTCTTTTTCTCATGCTTTACTAGTCTGCAACAGATTTGTAAACTTGTTTAAATTCTTCAGGGTTTTTTCAGCGTCTTCAGGTTTGATCCAAGTTTCTTTCTGACAACAAAAATAATTTTGTGAGTCAAAGATCCTGACTAAGGACACAGAGGATGATGACCTGCTCTTCATCTACAACTCCTGGACAGGTATGGGTTGCTTTGTTACAGGTACTGTGAAAGATAACAGCCAGTTCCCCTGTTGGAGCTGAGCTGACACTCAAAAATCAATGTAAGAGAAGGACTGTTGCAAAAGGAACGCACTGAGAGCAGGAATGCACCTCAAAAAGCCGTAATGTATATGGCTGGGGTGACTAAAATTTCTGCACGAGGAGTATCAGCAAGTGCAAAGACATCTGGCTGCACCTCAGCTCTCCAGTAATAACTGTAAGAGATGCAGTGTAGAACTGCAGACATTCATCTCCAGCTCTTGAGCCTTAGACCTCAAGTGTGATTACTTTCATGATATCAAAAGACAACAAGTAAGTCTCTGAGACCCAAATTCTTGGAAATTTTTAACCTGCCTAAGAATGTTTGAAGATCTGTATCTGAATCTGTTGACACCTTCAGGAATATTTAAGAGCAGAATTTAACACTGGAAGGAAAATATTTTAGGAGATCTACTATGTACAACTAAACCCAAGACATATTTACAACAGGTTCCATCTTGTTCCCATTCGAGTCAACAAGAACAACAAAAAAATCCTACTGTCTGTAAATGACAGCAGCATACCATCCATAAATTTAGGTAAGACATCTGAAAGTGCCCCCATGTGCTACCCAATTACCTGAGGATTATAGTATAAATTAAAACAACTGTCAGTAGTTTAGATTGATTCTTCTCTTATTGCCATTTATTATTATTATTGATATCATAGAATCATAGAATAGTTAGGATTGGAAAGGACCTCAGGATCATCTAGTTCCAACAACCCCTGCCGTGGGCAGAGACACCTCACACTAAACCATATCACCAAAGCCTTCATCCAACCTGGTCTCGAACACTGACAGGGATGGAGCATTCACTACCTCCCTGGGCAACCCATTCCAGTGCCTCACCACCCTCACAGTAAAGAATTTCTGCCTTATCTCCAATCTAAATGTCCCCTGTTTAAGCTCGAAACCACTGCCCCTTTTCCTATGACTGCACTCCCTAATGGATAGTCCATACCCAGAATCCCTGTAGGCCCCCTTCAGATACTGGAAGGCTGCTATGAGGTCTCCATGCAGCCTTCTCTTCTCCAGGCTGAACAGCTCCAACTTTCTCAGCCTGTCTTCATATGGGAGGTGCTCCAGTCCCCTCATCATCCTCGTGGCCCTCCTCTGGACTTGTTCTAACAGTTCCATGTCCTTTCTATGTTGAGGACACCAGAACTGCACACAGTACTCCAAGTGAGGTCTCACAAGAGCAGAGTAGAGGGGCAGGATCACCTCCTTTGACCTGCTGGTCACGCTCCTCTTGATGCAGCCCAGGATACCGTTGGCTTTCTGGGCTGTAAGTGCACACTGCTGGCTCATGTTCATTTTCTCATCAACCAACACCCCTAAGTCCTTCTCCGCAGGACTACCATGAATTTCCTTTGTGCCCAACCTTTAGCTGTGCCTAGAATTGCTCCCACCCACGTGTAGGACCTTACACTTGTCATGGTTAAACTTCATGAGGTTGGCATCAGCCCACCTCACAAGTGTGTCAAGGTCCCTCTGAATGACATTCCTTCCCTCTAGCTTATCAACAGAACCACACAGCTTGGTGTCATCGGCAAACTTGCTGAGGGCACACTCAATTCCATTGTCCATGTCAGCAACAAAAATATTAAACAAGACTGGTCCCAACACCGATCCCTGAGGGACACCACTCGTTACTGGTCTCCAGATGGACACTGAACTGTTGACCACAACTCTTTGAGTGCGACCATCCAGCCAGTTCTTTATCCACCGAGTGGTCCACCTATCGAATTGATGTCTCTCCAATTTAGAGACAAGGATGTCATGTGGGACAGTGTCGAACGCTTTGCACAAGTCCAGGTAGATGACATCAACTGCTCCACCCCTGTCCATCACTTTTGTAGCCCTGTCATAGAAGGCCACCAAATTGGTCAAGTGGGATTTTCCCCTAGTAAAGCCATGATGGCTCTCACCAAGCACCTTGTTGTTTTTCATGTGCTCTAGCATGTCTTCCAAGAGAATCTGCTCCCAGATTTTGCCAGGCACAGAGGTGAGACTGACTGGTCTGTAACTCCCTGGGTCATCCATTTTCCCCTTCTTGAAAATGGGGGTTATATTTCCCTTTTTCCAGTCATCAGGAACTTCATCTGCCTGCCATGATTTTTCAAATATGATGGCCAGTGGCTTTACAACTTCATTTGCCAGCTCCTTCAGGACCTGCAGATGGATTTCATCAGGTCCCATGGACTTGTGTACATTCGGGTTCTTAAGATGGTCTCAAACCAGATCCTCTCCTCCAGTGGGCCCAAGGTCTAAGTTTTCACAGTCCCTGCGTCCACCTTCCAAGACTTGGTTGCTGTGGTCAGAGCCTTTGCCAGTGAAGACTGAGGCAAAGAAGCCATTCAGAACCTCAGCCTTCTCCAAGTCCTGTGTAGCCAGTTCTCCCAAAAGCTTCCGGAGGGGGCCTACATTGTCCTTAGTCTGTTTTTTAGCCGCTACATACCTATAAAATCCTTCCCTGTTATCTTTAACATCCCTAGTGAAGTTTAATTCTAACTGAGCCTTAGCTTTCCTAACCTGGTCCCTAACTACCTGGACAACATCCCTGTATTCATCCCAGGCCACCTGTCCTTGCTTCCACCTTTTATAAGCTTCTTTTTTCTTGTGAATTTTTCTCAGCAGCTCCTTATCCATCCAAGGAGGTCTCCTGGCCCTCCTGCTGCACTTCCTTCTGGTCGGGATGCAACACTCCTGAGCTTGTAGCAGGTGATCCTTGAATATTAACCAAGAGTCTTGGGCCCCCTGCCCTCTAGGGCTATAACCCATGGAACCTTGCTAAGCAAGTTCCTGAAGAAGCCAAAGTCTGCTCTCTTGAAGTCCAGGGCAGTGAGTTTGCTGCACGCTCTTCTCACTGTCTTGAGGACCTCGAATTCAACCATCTCTTGATCACTGCATCCAAGACTTCCCTGGAGAGTCACATTTCCAACCAGCCCTTCCCTGTTGGTGAGCATGAGGTCAAGCAGGGCACCTCTCCTTGTCGGCTCCTTTATTGCTTGCAGAAGGAAGTTGTCTTCCACACAATCGAGAAACCTCCTGGATTGCTTGTGCCGGGCCGTACTGTCACCCCAACAGATGTCAGGGTGGTTGAAGTCCCCCATGAGAACAAGGGCCTGCGAGTGTGAGGCTTTTCCTATTTGTCTGTAGAGTTCTTCATCCACAGGTTCCTCTAGATCAGGCGGTCTGTAACATATCCCCACAGTAATGTGTCCCATCACCGATTTCCCCTTAACCCTGACCCACAAACTTTCTGTTAACTCATCACCTGTCCCCAGACAGAGTTCCATAATCTCCAGCCTATCCCTAACATAAAGGGCAACTCCCCCTCCCCTCCTACCGGGCCTGTCTTTTCTAAAAAGCCTATAACCTTCCATTCCAACACTCCAGTCAAAGGAGCCATCCCACCATGTTTCGTTGATGCCTATTATATCATAGGCCCGTAGATGGGCCCACATCTCTAATTCCTCTTGTTTATTCCCCATGCTACGGGCATTTGTATAGAGGCATCTGATCCGAGTTCCAAATGAAGCCGGCTCAGTGGCTGGAGCAGCTAGAATATTACTACATTGCTCAGAGTATTTATTATAGGTGCTGGCAACTGACTGGGTGTGTTGGGATGGAATGATGCTCCCCTCCCCCAACACAACTAGTTTAAAACATCCTTGACAAGTCTGGGAAGCCTCCCAGTAAAGCCACTCTTCCCTTTCTTTATCAGAGCAGTTCCACCAGCCCCCAGTAGGCCTGGCCTACAAATTTGGGCCCCATGTCCAAGACACCCAAACCCTTGACTATGACACCACCCTTTTAACCATTTATTAACCTGTCCAATCCTCCTTGCCTTTGGAAGGTCTCCTGTGTCTTGGAGAATTGTCGAAAAGACAGTCTGAGCTCCAGAACCCCTGACCACCTCTCCCAGAGATCTGTAGTCCTTCTTTATATCCTCAGGCTACTACTATCTATATCCCTAGCACCCACATGTATTACTAGAAGTGGGTAATAGTCCGTGGGACTTACTAGAGCAGGCAGCCTCTCCAAAACATCCCTGATCTGTGCCTCAGGTAGGCAACACACCTCCCTTGTGACAGGGTCAGGCTGACGGATGAGCGCTTCTGTCCCTTTCAAGGCAGTCCCCTACTACTACAACCTGCCGCTTTTTCCTGGCGGCACCAGTAGAGATCTTCTGTACCAGTGCACCAGCCGACTGTTTCTGGTGCAAGTGCATTTCCTCATCAGCCCCCTGCAGGACAGCAAAGCAGTTCTGGGTGGGTACAGCAGATTTAGGAGGAAGCCCCTTGCTTTTAATTGCTCTCTTCCTCCTTTCGTTGTGTTTTTTTTTGTTACTAATTCCCAGCTTCCCTGATCATCAGCTTCCTTCTTTCCTCCATGTGATATAGAGTTCTATTACTGAAATAAGGATGTTAGGCCCTAAACCAACAGCCAGTTTAATGTCATCAGCTTAGATTTCCTTTTCTTTTTTTTTTTTTGTGCATACTTTAAATAATCAGCACCACTCTGAATGAAACATTTATTGCAGAAACTCAAAGGACTTTTCACATAATGTTTCCTAGGGGTTAATCAATAAGTCTAATTAAAAAACCCTGCAACCTTCAATCATTCAATTGCCCAGGACTTTCAATAATACCAAGGAGGAAAGGATCTCTACCAGCCATGATTGAGAAGCTTCAAGAAATATTAAAAACTAAGTGCAGATATTTTGACTTGCCAGATAGCAACATAAAAACACATCTGAGTCACTGCAGCTATGAATCTTCACCTGCAAAGTCAGTGACAGCGTAAACAGTTGTGACTGAAAAAGGTCAGCAGGATTCCATATATGTTTCTGTTAGTTCCAAGTGCTGAGAAAGATATAACCACAGCAACAACCCACAGGTAGTCATCCAAGCGCTACTGTGTAACAAGAGCAAAGAGAAGCACCAGTGCTCAAATACAAACATGGTGAACACAAGATGGGCACAAAGATTGTCAGATGGATGGGAAAAGGCAGAGGGAAGGAAAGATAATGCATATTGTGGCATATGTTACCTGTAATGCAAAATTTCAGTATGAAAATCCTATTTACAACATACAAAACACCCTTAATTGATATCTGTGAACTTGCCAATATAAAAGTCATTAACATTTTCTTTGTAAAGATCTGCTTTATAATTACTAGAGTATATTTCCATTGTAGAAGCTTTTGTGACTGTTGAAATGTACATTCATTTTCATTTAAAATAAACAAAATATGCTGTAATGCAAAAAGGTTGAGAAAAGCAAGAGGATTTGAATGAAAACTAAGCATACATTGCCAGCAATAAGTATCATGAAACAGCTGATAATTTTTAAATAGTTGAAAGACTAGGGAAACATAAAATTTGAATGGACATGAGAAAACAACTCTCCATTTCCTTTCCCAAGGCTCCTATTTAAGCAAATAAAAAAAAAATTACATTAAAACATGCAAAAAAAGAAAAGTGCTAATGAACTTCAATAACTGTACTTAATCACAAAATCTAGTCAGGAATAGGCTGCTACCATACGGCAAGACAGGTTGCAGACACTAGTCCTTTATGTAAAAGCAAATGTCAAAAGAAAAGCTCTGATATTTGGTTGTGGGCTCCCACTTTTCACATAGGCATTTCCTAAATCCATGTTTGATGAGCTTCTCTAGCTATAAATTCTGTAAATTCCCTCTGGAGCAGTGCAGAGTGTGCTTCATGAAAATGTCATCTGCCAGCACTGCAATTACTCACACTCCAGCAATCATGTGCACAATGCAGAATGGGTCGAATTCAGGTGAGAATGAGAACCAGCAATCAAGCCTCTGGAATTGAGAACAAAGCCATTTTCTTTCATTTGCCATCAACACAACCATCAAGGCCTTAATTACAAGGCAAGTGTCAAGCCTGGCTGCTGAAAGGCTTATTATTATACAGTTCAGCTTCAAATCAGTTTTGTATTGATGAACTGCAAAAATGAGGAAGCCAGCTTAGCCCCACAAGAAAAGAAACAGGCAGTAACTGATTATGTGATTGGCAGGGGATAAAAAGGACACTTAAAAATACATTTTTAAACAGCAAAAGAATTAGTGAACAGCACACCTAAAACCTTTCTATAAACATATTTTCTCTCTCAGTAGCAAGTCAGGGTGGTTTGACAATTCAAAGCACACTTTCTTTATTTGAGATCATCATAGTATCCCCAAAAGATACTGCAAAAAGACTCTCTTTAGGTCATGCATTCTGTTTTTCAGAGAGTAATGCATGTCCCTGAATATTCTCATTGCCCCTTTATATCTAATTGCATGTCTATAAATTGAACATAGAAATACTAAGTGAATCATACATGGATTCACAAGCCCTTGCCCAGCAATTATCTATTCATATTAGATTAGTTGTCTTCATATTGAACAGCAGATGAGAAATCATCATTTAGTAAGAAACAGGATTTATGTTGATTCAACTGAATTATCGGTAAGTACCACTTTATAACTAGGAGTCAAATGTCCTCTCATTTACCATTTTCTTTATAATTTTTATAGACTTTTAAGCATAACAAATAATGAATGAACTGTTAGAACAGGCCTCGATTTTGAACCAGCTGTTGATACAATATTACTGTTACCATAAGTGCTACATCTTGTTTTGTCTTTTGCAGGTTTTTATAAACCCATATTCTGACTCTGTATGCCTTCTGTGTTTTGCTCATTGGTCTGCCTTTTTGATATCTAAGATGAACAGGTGTGCCTATAGCAGGTGTGAAACCATTTTGGTCAATGAACATTTACCATCAATTATATGCATTTTACCTAAAATGGTGACAGTCACAGCTCTTTCTTTACCCATTGCTGTACCAAATAGATATGCAACACAAATACATTTTTCCTCTTGCAACACACCACATCCTGAAAATTCCAATGGCTTATGCTTCAGCAGGATAGTAATTTAAAATCAGTGGCATGAGAAAATAAACATTAACACAAAAAAAGATGAGAGGACATGACAGAGACAGACACATCTCTATTTTTTTCATTCACTTTCATTGGTTATAAGCTGGATTTATTTTCATAGAACCATAGAATACCAGGTTGGAAGGGACCTCAAGGATCATCTGGTCCAACCTTTCTGGGCAGAACATGCCCTAGACTAGATGGCCCAGCACTCAGTCTAGCCAGATCTCAAACAAGACACATAAAAATAAAATAATCAAATTTAGGAGATAACAGAAAGATAATACCTGCTGAAAACTATTCGATATATTTTATTGGGGGGGAGGAATGGGGGAAGGAAAAAAAACCAGACTAAAATTGATGGAGATTTTTGGGCTTAATGGGGAAAAAAAAAGTAGTCAGACTTCCAGGCCATTTATATGAAGCATGTTCAGGTAATCTGCATCAAAAGAAGCATGACCAGCAGGTCAAAGGAGGTGATCCTGCCCCTCTACTCTGCTCTCGTGAGACCTCACATGGAGTATTGTGTGCAGTTCTGGTGTCCTTAACATGAAAAGGACATGGAACTGCTAGAACAAGTCCAGAGGAGTGCCACGAGGATGATCAGGGGACTGGAGCACCTCCCATATGAAGACAGGCTGAGAAAGCTGGGGATGCTCAGCCTGGAGAAGAGAAGGTGGCGTGGAGACCTCATAGCAGCCTTCCAATATCTGAAGGGGAACTATAGGGATGCTGGGTATGGACTATTCATTAGGGAGTGCAGTGATAGGACATGGGGTAATGGGTTCAAACTTAAACAGCAGAGGTTTAGATTGGATATAAGGAAGAAATTCTTTACTGTGAGGGTGGTGAGGTACTGGAATGGGTTGCCCAGGGAGGTTGTGAATGCTCCATCCCTGGCAGTGTTCAAGGCCAGGTTGGATAAAGTCTTGGGTGATATGGTTTAGTGTGAGGTGTCCCTGCCCATGGCAGGGGGATTGGAACTAGACGATCTTAAGGTCCTTTCCAACCCTAACTATTCTATGATTCTATGAATTTCAGTGGAGATTAGGCACTTTTATTGTAACTGTTTCTACTTGCATCTTTAGACACCTAAGTATTTTTTAATTTTTTTTTCAGTTTCCACTGAAAGTCAAAGCACTGAAAGGCAACACAAGGAACAACATAAAAAAAATAAAGTAATAGTGTAACTTTCTCATACATTTACCATCATGTACCTTTCTTTTCTCTACAGATGTCTCCCCTCATTTCAGAGCTCTTACTTTTCTCTCTCTTTACCCTCAACAAACAAGAGCAGATTTTTCATCAGAAGTAACAGACTTCAGCTCTGTACATATGTTGAGGGAATTACATGAGACAACTGCTTTCTTCAAGTTTATTTATAAGATTATTTATAGTCCATACTGTTTGGGAATTCTTCATGTATTTGCAGTTAAGCATGTTAATAAGAACCTTGCTAGATTGACAGAACAAGTGCAAGACCCTAGCCAGTACAATGCTAGTTATCTTTGACACCTAACATACTAGAGATTCCTTCAAATAACATTACCTAAATACAGCCTAGTAAAACTGAATTACCACTGTTTGAAAGCAATAGTTTTCCAGCTATGCAGTATAGTGGAAGAACAACAAACCAACCAACCAAACCCAATCTTATTAAAAAAATAAAACATTAATACTTTTCATATGAATCAATGTATTTTTAAACTTGAAATAACCAGGCATACTCAGGGAGGGAAAGGAAAGGGAAATCTTTTCTATGTAATTTAAGGATACCACCTACAAAAAATCAAACGGAATACTGCTTGCCCACATTAAAAATTGCCTCTATGGCAGAAAAAAATATGTTTACATTGAAAAGGACAGTTGCTGTTCTAAAAATAATTTTTTTGTGAAAGTGTTGTTTATAATTACTGCAACAGTGTATTCCTACAGTTAGGACTGCACCAACATCCACTTGGCAGGCAGTGAGAAATCATACTGAATACAGAGGAACTGCAAGCCAATACCTCTCATGACCAAACAGCTGCACAGATTTGAGTGAGCTATTGACATTTCTAAACTTGAGTTTTATCAGGTACCTGAACAAAAGAAAACCCTTTTTTTTTCAGTTTACACAGAAAGTCACTTGAAAGTGCCAAAATAAATATAGAGGATTAACTCTTACTCTGTTAATTGCTAAAAGTTTCCCAAAAAAGTCTGTAAGATTTTTGGAATCCACAAAGAAGATGGACTCAGCGTGAAAGGAGGATAATCAGTCAAAGATATTATTGAGTTGCTGAGATGACTATTGGCTGCTATCATTTAAAAGACAGACACTTTTTTTATTTCTTATGGTGGATATCAAAGGTTACCCATCACTTTGGATAGTCTTGGTCATTCTGCATCCTCTAGTTTTTAAAAACAAGCGAACAGTGAAAATAAATGTAAATAGGATCTTCTGGAGAAGATCCTGATGCCACCATTTAGTGAATGGCATCACCTAGATGGGCAATGCTATCACTTCAGAGAAATTTTAAGGTATAAATCAGCAAAGTGACTGAGATACTCAAGTTTCTAAATTATCCCCCAGAATCCTTCAGTCAAATTTCTTTCATAAATTTTTATGAGGATTTTATGGCCCAATTACATCTTTACATGAGAGAGCTCAAAAGGAGTTCTCATTACAAAGGTCATAATTTCACATGTAATTACTGCACGAACCAGAAAGGTGTCTATCAGATAGAGGTTTTTTATGCAAGTTTTACATTTGTCAAGGGTTTTTTTTCCCATTTTTCTGAAACAATTTCATATTTTGAAGTAGGTAATGAAAGCTTTGCAGTTCACCTCAGTACATACAAGACTTGGATTTCTCTTTATAAAAAGCCTGAAAGGTAGAGGAAAATACATCTGCATCTTTTTCTCCACTCTCATTCTTAAGTGCTACAAATTAAGAATGGAGTATGCAACAGATCTAGAAATAAGACAATATTTTAGGTTTTCCTTTGATTTGAGTATCACAACACAGTGTATAGCAATTTGACCTACTCAGTTATTTAAAAAATAGTAATAATAAACAATAACTGCAGAGCAGGATAAGAAAGAAACAGTGATATACCTTTTAAGCAGGTGGCATCAGATGAACTTACACAGGTTCAGTGGGACTAAGTAAAATAATGTCCTAGAGGACAAAGACTGATCTAACTGTAACTAAATGAGCTCTTTTTTTTTGCAGTCTTTTCTCTCACTGCATGACATCCTTGTTTTCCTACTTTTACAGCTAGACAACAAGAATTTGAAAACCTGCAAAGGCAAAAAACTCTTCAAAGGTCGTATCATAGAATCATAAGACCATAGAATGATCTGGCTTGGAAGCGACCTTAAAGATCATGTTCTTCCAACCCGTCCTGCCACGTGCAGGGACACCTTCCAGTAGACCAGGTTGCTCAAGGCCCCGTCCAACCTGGCTTTGAACACTCCAGAGATGGAGCATCTGTAACTTCTCTGGGCATCTGCACCAGTGCCTCAACACCCTCACAGATGCTCTTTAATAGGGGAAGAAATGCAAACTGAATACTTAGCCATAACATTATATGGACATAAAGTAAGCATTTTCCCTTGTGTTGGCTGAAATCAATATTGGCCCATTTCCCAGCTCTCCAAACCTATTACTTCATAGGTTACTATCATCTATTGATCTTGCATACATCTTTCTTCTTTATTAAATCATTCTCCAGGCTCAGAGATCTGCATAAGCAGAGCTGCACAAAAAAATAAAAGGCGTATGAGTTCACCTACAGGGCAACATCCATGTTCACATTTATGTATGCTATCAAACAACAAAATACAGGCAAGTTTAACACTTCGTTTCTGAAGGGAATGTCTTTCTCAGACTTCCAGTTTACATTATCAGAGGTAAATTAACTATTGTGCTAACCTAAGGCATATAATTTCACATTAATTCCAACTGCAGACATACCTTTTCACCTTTGTACTTCTGGAAAAATAGCAACTACTTTTGCCATTGCTGTTTTTCAGGAATAGCCATTCTTGGATACCTTTTTATATAGAAAGTAACATGTAAAAGCATTTTCAGTATAAGTTACCTCTGACCAACAGAGTTCACCATTACTGTTGTTTAATCTTTTATTCTTCACCCTCTAAAAGACCAAAAGATCTGAATAGTAATAAAAGGTTAATTTATTTTGTCATCATTATGCATTTGGCATGATTGCTCAAACAGAACAATTTCACAGTCTATATTTAAAATAGTCAAACTTGGGATAAATCCAGTGGACTTAGGAATTTCTGGGCTCCTTGTGTTTTCAAGCTTCTCTTCCCTTGATCTTTCCTGTTTGATCCCTGGCTCCATCAAGCTGCACTGTTCCAAACTAGTGGCAGTTTCAACAGCATATTACCAGACTCAGGAGAGAAGACATATAGAACAAATTGCACGTTAGCAGTAAAGTCAGGAACTGGCAGCACAAGGGGACTTTCAGAAAGTAGAAAGCAATGGGACACTAGGAAGAGTGCTTATAGCACACATTATCAGAAAAGTTCTACCTCTGTGTACTGTGTAGTCTTTCAGTTGCTCCTACTATAAATCCTCAAACCCAGAAAATTTTGGTAATCCATTATTAGGATGGCACACACAACTGGTCTAATCTCTACCCAAAAATAAAAGGCAAAAGGGCAAATATTTTCTAGTCAGCAGGGAGCAGAAAAAAAAACACGTTTTCTTTACACAGAGAGCAACATTTTTAAAAAATAGAATACAACTAAATTGTTCTGATGGAAAGAAAGCAAGTTTCTCTAGTACACAGAAATTATGAGTACCTCTGTCTGCACAGGGAATTTTCTCTTTGACTTTACCATTGTAAATTTAACTCTGTTGTTCTTCACCCAATTGCTGAACTCTTGCTAGCAGAACTGATGGAAGAATAAGAAATTCTTCCACAAGGTACACTGATCAGCAGATTTTCTGGAGACAATTTGATGGCTTTTGCCATGTGAGGTACCACCACGTATCACAAGGTGTGCTCTTGCTAAGAAGGCTGGCAAAGGAATCTGCTATATGATGGAAAGCAAAGACATAAAACTACTGAACTACTGATTTCTACAAAGCAGCTTCCTAGGTGAGGTAGATTAGCCTCTGACCATTTTTCAGCAAATATTTCGATTCAACAAATCCTTTTTTTCCTTTACTTGGTCAACATAAATATTAATTTTTCTGTCATAAAATTTAGATGGAAGCTTCCAGAGCAGTTCTACTTGTAAGACATCTTAGGGGCAGTAAACAGAATTTATGCAAAAATGAGATATATGCATCCTTTTTGATAGTGGATCAGTCCAAGCAGCCTTCTTAAGATACTGGTGAAGAAGGAAAATAAAAGAAGGAAAACTGAAGCAGTTGTAAAGCCTCTGGAATACAGCAGCGAATATTTCAACTAGGAACATCACCTATGCACCAAACATTTCTAGCCTATATCAAGACTTACCACAGTCACAGACCAAACTGTAGGAAAAAAAATCTGTTTGCTCATTTACTCCTTCCAAAGTCTCTATTTAATAATTTCATCAGTTAACTGCTCCTCTGGTTAAATCAGAGGTAATAACTTACTTAGTACTTCTTTGCCTACTGTGATATGACATCATTCAGCACACAGCTAACTTTGGATGGGGCTACCTGCTGGGAATGGTGTGTCAGAGTTATTTTTGATGTTGTAATATCACTCCTTACAGTAGGGATTTTGAGAGGTGAAATGTCTGGGAACAATCTCAAAATCACTGTGGCTCCCTGCAGGGCATAGGGAAATCTTCAGGGGTTTTTTGTTTTGTTTTTTTCTTTTTGTTCATTTGTTTGTTTGTTTTTTAGAAAAGATGGGTTGCCATTTAATCTTTATGGAGTTCTCTAATCCCAGCATTTCATTTAATATTTACTTCTTTTTCCAAGCTCCCTTTTTTACAGTAACAGAAAATCACAGACATTCAGGATGAAAGGGACCTTGAGAGGTTTCTATCCACCCTGCTCTAGGCAGGGTCAATACTGAATCCAGACCAGGTTGCTCAGGATTTTGGCCAGCTGAGTCTTCAAAACCTTCAAGGATGACATCGACAGCTTCTCTTGGTAACTTGTTCTAGCACTGATTTTCCCCTTTCAGTCTTCTAGCATTCACACACACAAAGATGAGAATTGCATCATATGCACCAGCCTATGATCAAGACTTTGCCCATTTCAATAAACATTTCAGGTTTGGATTTTCTTAATATCTAGAAAATTATCTGAACAATCACTTTTCAATCAGAATCAGGATTTCACGGTAATTCAGAGATAACAGAGCTGTGATACATACAGCTGTCACAATATACTACCTTTGTTTGTGAGGATATTTTGAGGAGTACGAGTAACTGTAATTTCTTGAACCAGTTAATCAACAAATTCCAGAATTTACTTCTGACTTGATTTAGTAGATGGAAAGAATACACTAATACTGTAAAAACACTGAACTGGCTCTAGGTACCCAATTGTTATTGGTGGTGTTGTTGTTGTTGTTACTGTTATAATAAATACAAAAGGTCTCCTGACAGGCTTTAATACTACTTTACTGCCTGCTTTATCAAAATTGATTGAATCTATCATATTATATATTTAGCAATCGAATAATTTGTTTATAAATGAAAGAAAGGGTCAGCTGACTAGTCTGATTCAGCTTCTTTAACAGTCAATGAAAAGGTATCATGAAAGATGACTAAGAAACTACAGCATATCAACTGTTTCAGACACTAACGTAGGAGAAAATCTTACTCCAGACTGCAAACTGGATGAGGTCCATCATAGCAAAGCCAGGATTTCACCCAAAATACCATTTTCCAGGCTGTTATTTTTTTATTGTCCGCTAAATAAATGTAACTACTTCAATGCACTATCTCCACCTCAACCCCTATCAAATGTTTTAATGTGGTTTCGTGTACATTTAACTCAGGTAGGTTTAAATTTTCAGTTGTTATTAGTAAACCTATAAAAACTAACATTTATGAAAATGGAAAGCAGTTTTTGTGGAACAGTCACAAACATTCTGGAAAGTCTCCTATAGTCCTATTTATCCCTTACATCTCCTGCCTAAAATGTGTTTTAAAATATTTCACTGGGGCACAGGGCTGTTGGGTTGGAGAGGAGGGTTATGACAAACAGCTAGCCTGCATTTAAAGGCTTTTATGGTCATTCAGGTTTTGTGCATCTCAAGTAGTTTCTGAATGCATTCTAAAATGCTCTGAAGGGCTTCTCCAGTCATTCAGGAGTCAACAAAGATAATACTACCTCATTTTCACAGGAAAACATACATGAAGCCAGATGTAGGGAAAAAAAATTGGTTAGATTAACCAAATTGAAAAATAAAACCCTTATGTTTGAGGAAACACCTCTCCACATAGTTATTTGTAATTGCAGGTAGCAAATTGTCTTGCCCAAATTACAGGCTTTCTTGTCCAAATGGCATGTACATGTGCAAATTTCAGGGTTAAACAGGATCCAATTGATTTACTGGTTATGTTAGTCCCCTGCTCAGGGTTGAACTTCATCCATCCATAGAACATGCATTCAGTCAAAATAGTGCCACTGACTGCTCATAAAGAAACATGTTCAATCCTAAGAAATGCCCATCCAATGCAGCTCTTAGCTGCAACTGCAGTTAATCATACTCATAAATGGTAAAATACCAGCATCCTTCCCCTGGCTGTGGGTTACAGGGACTTCTGAGGGGGCAATGGATGACAAGAGCTCTCCTAAGACCAGACACTGGCTTGGTTTGTTCTTCATTAATTCTGCCAGCTGATGTATTGTGCTTAAAACAAAACAAAAAAATGGAAGAAAGCTACCCTGAGCAATCTGTCCTTATTTTTTTACCTCCAAGTAAATAAAAGTAAGTCAAATACTTCTGTTGTCTGTTTAAAGTATGTCTTCAATTTCAGGTGAGCCAGTCAAGAAGATATCTGGAGACTTTAGCATCTGCTATAAATACTGCTTGATCATTACTTTTCTAATTGTTACAAATACAAAAAAAAATTGCTTTTGCTGTTAAAAAACCTGAAGGGAAAAAATGAAATCCCTGTTTCTAGTGATTTTTTGCTAATTAACAGAGCTGAGGGCTAAAACTATCTTTCTAACCACAGCAGCATTAGAGCATCATGCATAACACTATCTCAGTAAACAAGGGCAGCTTTTACTTGTGATGCACTGGGAATTGCTAGTCAGATGAAGTAAATATGAGGACTATTTTTTCATTAGTTTCATTATCATCAGTCCTCAGGGTAGAGAAAGTAAATTTTGTGTCAAGACTGAGTATGATACAGAGCTGAACAAATGGATATCACACACATAACTCCCTATTTACCGTGGGATTTACATATGTGTATACATGTATATAGATATGCTTCCCACTTTTGCCCAGTACAAAGTGGACAGAATCTAGAAATAAACAGCAAACATGTATAATTTAAATGTCTGCTTTTACAAAGCAAAGCTTCGGGTTGGCTTTGGGGGTGGTTTTGCTCTTTAATAACTGGCAGGTAGAACTTGGCTTAAAAACAGTCACGACAATTTATCTTTAATTACCATTAACCTCAACAAATCTGTTTTCCTTTGTGTCCATCCCCAGCAGCACGGTGAAAGCTCCTACTCCAACGTGACACACAGGCCATCACGGGGCCCAGATGCCAAGCTGCTGAAAATAGTCATCCAGCAGCAGCATCTGGCACCTTGGTGGGCTCCACAGGCAGTGAAGCTGACAGCTCTGAAGTTGCCTGTGGGTCTGTCATGTAGTTAGACTGCTAGCTGAGCTGACTTATTCTACTCAGTGCAATTTTTCTTTGACTTACCTTTGATCCTGAGATATTTGCATATCATATGTGCTTCAGAAAAAGTTCCTCTATAAATCTCTTATGAGCCCTCTATGTTTGTGCATTCTTAAAGTAAGAGGTGATATTGCACAAACACAGTCATGATGTACATTGCTTGTGATGCTGTCACAAGAAAACCTCTCTCATCGTTTACATAACACATCCTATGGTTAATACAAATTGATATGCAATATCCTAAGAAATCACACAAGATCTAATAGCAGCCCTAAAAATGACACAAGATATGACTGTAGGTACCTTTCAAGCTATGCATTAATGTATTCATCTTCAGAAGGCTGACTTTACTTTTCCTTTCTACCCTGATTACCATATCCATTAGCAAAGCTCTACAGCACAGCCAAATCCCAAGCAGACAGAGCTGGCACTCTGAGAGACTGGAAGAAGGGGAAGAGAGCAAACAAGAGCAAGGATGCAAGCTAGCCAACACAGTAGGAACAGATACTGAAAGAAGAATAGAGGAGACCAAATGATGATGAATCAAGTTCAAGGAGCATTATTGACAAGCCCAGCTCTTAAGAATTCATCTAGCCTCCACAACCCATTCATTCCTAGGCAGGGGGTAACTCCTATTACCTTTAAGAAAAATGTGGGTTGTTTTTCTCAACACTCTGCTTCTTTCCTGGAAGAGATCCCAAGGATCTCCTATCATCATGCATTTTGTGGCAATAAAATAGTGACCCTCTTTATCTTCCCTAAATATATCTACTCATAACTTCCACGTATTATCAGGCTCCATAGTAATTTTTGCAGTGAAGTTCCCTTTCATCTTTTAATGCCAGAAGATGTAACAAACCAATTCACTGAGAAAATCATATTTAATTCCTTTTAAATCTGGAAGTAATTACACAGATTTCCATTGAAAGACAAAGCAGAAACTGGAAATTGCAGTGTCCACCTTGTACAAGCTGCCAAAACCTTGATTCAACACCTACTCCAGCCTTTCTAGACAGCCTTTCTAGACACTGTACCCTAGCTCTTCTGCTGCATGTGCCTGAGCCAAAGGAAAGCAGGACACTGTTGTTCCTGTAGCCCTTATGAGCTTTGCCTACTATAATAGTCCAGATTGGGTACTGGAAGGTAATACATAGTAAAAATTCACACTCATACACATAGCATGGGATAACAGTAAGTGACTTCCTTCCTTATTTTGACCAAATATTAGTAGTGAGAGTGAAAAATTTGAGTTAAATCTTTGGAGAGGCTTTTCATTTAATTATGATTTGGGAGTAATTTTATGGAATAACCTACCTGCTTAGATTTCTGGCTCCAACATATTTGTGTCAACAATTGCTTAGTGCCTGGCAAAACCAGTTCAGGAATTCTTTAACTGCACATAATAAGGTGCAACCAAAGATTTTTATATGAAATTTCTGGGACTGACAATTTTGTGCATAGCTTGAAGTATTTAAAGGCAAAACCCACAAACGTATGAAGTTCAGCAGACTGTAAACCCTACTTGTTTACTTCTCAAGTATCCCACAGCCAAAAGGATTGCTGCCTCTACATGGTACTGAAGCTACAAAAAATAGTTTTTAAAAAAGCCCAAACCACTTAAGGTCTTTAAATTGCACTTAGTTTATTATACCAGGTTTTACTGTAAAACATGTGCCCTTTGTAAAAGTCTCTTCCTATATCTTTTATACAATAGCTGAAATTTTACAACTCTAAGTACACGTTAAATATCAAGGGCAACTTTCAGAAGTGATTTCTTTTTTTATAGTCCAACCCTGTTTAGCCCAGAAAAATGGAATTTCAGGCCTTAACACCAGATCTTCTTGCATTGTAATGCTTCCAGATCAGATATGAACTTATTAATTGCATTTCTGTTTAATTAATTAACACACACAGTACTTTGTGATGCCTTCATGAGCTTTTTTGTTTTCCTGACTTTCTGACAGCTGCAAAGAAATTAATGTAATCTGATCAAACAAAGTTAGATGAGAATAATCTGATTCACCATAAAGTCTACTTTGGACAAAATGAAATGTTCAAAATCATGTGATCAAGCTTGAGCCAGTAGAATAAGCAATATCAATTCATGCCTTCATACCACATACATGTTCACTTCATTTTTTGGTATTAAGTACTCAGGACTAGCTGTGCTATGTGGCTGAAATTAAGTTTTGAACTTTGGCTTTACTACATAGATAGCATCCAATCTAACTTTGCAAGCAACTATAAAATGTCACATAGGTGAAAAAAATTACAAAATACAACATATTCCACAGCCATAACATGGAACAGAACTCATCAGAAAGTGTCAGGGTCCTAAGGTACGGTATTGAAATCAGTGCTAAAAAGCCAATCGTGAAAAAAAATTGAGATTTTTTGAAAGTATTGGAGAGTTTTTTCAGTATCATTGAATAAAAGAATGATGAATAAAGTCTCAGATACATTGAACAAATGCGCAATGTGATCAAATGAAGTGCCTTTCAACTTCCCTCTTTACCCTACAATACTCTTTTCCCTAAGCTGGTTGCAAAGCATTTTCTTCCTTCTTTTCTGTAGCTATTTTTCCCTCCCTCCCAAGCTCTTACTTCTTCTTCCCTCTTTACATCCCTGCCTCCTTCCCTTTCTTTTCCCTCTTCCTTCCTTCGATCCTTCCTCCTTTCCTCCATCCATCCTTCTATTCTTCCAGTTCTTCCATCTCCTTCAAGCTTTTGCCCTCCCCAGTTAATTCACTTGCCCTTCTAGTTAATTCGTCCACTCTCTGCCTGCCCATCTCCTCATGCCCTTTCAGGCAGATTTGTCTGATTTAGGTCCCACTTTTGCTCCAAGGAATTCACATCAACTACCTTAGGCTTCCCCATCTCCTCCAGGCTCCCCCCTGCAAAATTCTCTCGTGTCACCTCTTGACCAGCTCTGTCACTGCAGTTTTGGTTCCTGGAGCAAGTTCCCCTTACCAGCAACTTACTCCTTTGTTGGGTTTTTTTGTTTTTTTTTTTTTTTTTTTATATTTCCTCTTGCCTGTCTGATTCAGTTAGACTGGCTGAGGCAAATGATGTCTATCACTCAACACCCTTTCACACATCCTCATCCAAAAGCCCCATTTAAAAAGACAGCATTTCCAAGGAATTCTGCCTGTGAAAAACTTACTTCCATTCAAAAATTAGTGACCCACCAATGCCAGAGACTTGCATAGTTTCCATAATGGTGGCTACCCTATGCCCAAACACAATATGTATCTTCTGATGTAATATAAACTGAGCTGGAACAGTTCTTTTGCTGTGTGCAGACAGGAAGATTCATAAACCTCTTTAGAGATGATACTTGATCTATTTGTACTGCATTTGAATTTGTGGTGCAAACACAGAATATCATCAGAGCTTGGGAAAGTACCTCAATCATTCAGGGAAGCTCTAGCTACCACACACCTGTTATTAAAAAGAAAACCAAACAAAAAACCCTAAATACGTATCTCACTTTTAGAGCACTCATGGTTTTAAACTAATGCCAGAGGCAGAAGCTGGTTACACTACCCTAAATAACAAACCTCTCAGATGAAGATATTTCCTCTCCTACTTCTCTTCTAGCATCACTTACTGGTTTTGAAAATTCACATCTCATTTACAGCTATCATGATCTGCAAGAAGAGAACACATGGCAACTCATTTCACAACCTAATTTGTGCTAGTTCTATCCAAAATCCTTTCAAAAGAGCTATCTCTATGTAAAATGAATAAAAAAGCAAGTAATTCCATACTGGCTGATTCATACAGCTCAGACCTCCTTACAAGTAAGGCTCAGACCTTTGACACAGCAGTACACAGAAGCATGGAATGCCAACTACTAGCATTTCGAACATCATTGCCTTCTGCAATACTCAGCAGCTCTTGCCCGTGCTTTACATTGCTACAGGTAGTTGCTCATTTTAATGAGTTCCTCCACTGCTTCCTTGCAGTAGTTCCCAACAGAACTAGAAAAAAAAACTTCAATTTCAGGAATAGCTCCTGTTTATCCTGATTAGTGCAAAAGACTATCCCAGCACTATCTGTGAGGAGATGGAGACATGAAGAAAGATTATAGAAGCTAAAAATACGATGATTTCTATCTGAAAGAGTGTCCAACTTTGCAACCTTGCCACACTTTGGAGCTGGAGATTTATGTGTTTACTTTCCTAAATTCCAGCACCTTTAAAGGGAAGGAGCAATAAACAACAAACATGTCCTGGATTGACCAAAAGTAGCCATAGGAACAGATAAAGAACACCAGTTATGGCATTTTGGGGAAAGCAGTACTGCAGTAATTTCAACAGTCTGAAATCTGATATCATTCTGTTCATAGGGAAGGATTTGCTACCAAATAACTTGAGATGTTCTTGTGTGCAGGACAATGAGGTTTAACTCCTGGATTTTTTTCAGTTGACCCACTCCTGATTCCTTGAAAAAACACTACCTAAATACATAATGCAAGAGCAGTAGTGGAACAAAGCTTAAAATATATATATCATAAATTAATTACTATGCTATACTAACCTCAAGTTAGTTTGTGCTATGAGCACTGTATTTTCAACAAAGCTGTCATGCATCCTATGTTTCTAGCAAAACCAGCATAAAATAGTACTTCCAAATCCCTGTAACTCCATCAGCAGCTCAGTTTTCACCTTCCTTGGGTATTAAATATTTCTATCCACTGTAGGTACAAAAGACTCCAGCACATAGTTTTGAGTATCAAGAGAGAGTCTGCAGCAGTGAAGAGTCAATACTTTGTGTATGCACATGCTTCCATTAATTCTTTTGTTCAGGTATCACTGTTCAGACATCCACACAGACCTTATAAATAAATAAATAGGACCTCTAAAGCTCTTAAATAAAGTATTTTTTTATCAGCATGAAGAGATAGAACTCAAATAAAGCAAAGAAGCTATCTGCACAAGTGTCTAACAAAGTGCACTGCTTCAAATTGACATGTGTCACTTAAATACATAGCGTTTATGCTTCTCTGAGAATAAAATTCACGGCCTGATTTCAACAACATAGGAGTTGGACACATACTGAAAAATATTTTATGTTAAATATGAATAACTTCAAACCACCACCCTCTAAAATTGCCATACACACTGTTCTGGAAGGCTTATATAAATGGTGAAAAACACTGGAAAAACCTATTCTACCTGGCACCCCCTGTAATCGAGGTCTTCTGAGCAGTGGACAGCATCTTCCTGATTTTAGGCAGGCTGAAATTAGCCACTACACTGTACCTTGCAAGTACATCCACACCGTAGCTGTCAGCTGAAAACACAGGGAACGGCATCCTAGAATTTAAATACCATCATTTCCATCTTGTTTCCTAGACGAGCCACTAGAGGGGGAGACAACTGCAGAATTGGTGAGATGTGAACAGGTCTGTGTAGCGGCGGGCAGCGATGCACACACCACTTTGCAAGCAGGCAAGGAAAACAGTCTGAGGAAATGAATTCTTGATAGCTGGTGTGCACTTACCGATACTTCATTGTACAAGCTGACACACAGTCATCATACACCATCATGCAAGTGGAAGGATGAGTTTGATGGCCACTGAGCAGTGATTTTTCTTAATGCACCAGAGCTGAAAATTTGCTCTAAGTGCAGACAAGATCATTTCAGTAAATTGGTAATAGGTCTATCTCCTCCAGGTCACCAGTTCAAGCATTGAGGAGGTCACTAATGACTTAATGTTGTTAGCATCTGATGTTAACAGCATACTCAAGGGCTTCCTACAAGGAAAATAATTTGATGTTTTCTGTCTCTGCATACATTGCTAAAAACCTCCAGCTCAAAGAAACCTTATTAACATTTCTGTTAGCTCTAAGTTCATCATACATGACAATGGTAACCCAATTTCTTAAAGAAATTCCAGCTTCTCAGTTGACAACACTTTCATCTCTGTTAAATAAAATTCTGGCCTGGTATTAGTGGTCACCGTCTCACTAAAGTCCTAGCTGACATCACAGTTGAGCTGTATCTTCCAGATTTAAAATAATATGATGGAAATACTGTCATAAATCACCTGGTATTCTGTGTACTACCGGGTTACACAACCCCCTACTATGGTCGAATATTCTAACTTAAGAACCTACCATTTCTTCTATCAAGTCTAGAAATTTGTACCTGTTAATTGAGATGTTATATGTAACTCTGCATTGCCAGTTGCATGCAGATGTTCCAGTTCAAAGGAAACCAGAGACAAGATTTTTCAGCAGTCATAATAGCCTCTGCAAAGTCATACAGTGGCTACAGACACCTTCTTGAAGTATCTTTTTTGGACAGTGAACTGATGGAACTTAATTATTTCTCTTGGAGCTTGACTACTGATCTCTGCTTTTCTTTTTCATGTTAACCATTGCAAGATGAGTCATTGCAAAACTTACATTAAGCAAGCTTCCATTTTCATTCACATTGCACACACACACTGGTAGCTGACAAGCTGGACAAGCAGCAGTCTTTACAGGTTTAGCTGGATTTGGACATACAAAAAACCCACAAACAACCTCCCCTTCACCTCACAGCATTTCTTTTGTGGCACTTGTCCAACTGACAACTTTCACTCATGGCTCTGCCAACACAGGAAGTTTCACGTAAGCGATTACACCTGGAAACAACCTTTTCAAGAAAGTTAAGAAACCTAACTATTGTCATGGTGTTCCCATTCTTTTTGTGCTTGTGGGAGGTTCTGACACTTGTTCAGTTTCATAAGAAACTGGTGGGTTTCTCATGAATTACAACATAGATGATTTAAAGACACTGTCTTTTCATCAGGCTTTTACACTAGTAAAAACATCGATAATTTACTTATTAAATAAATTATTTTATTTTTCTGTTTCACACTTATTCAGGTGTGGTGTCTAGCTTACCAAATAAGTCCCATATTTAGAATAGAGAAAAGATAATATTTTCAAAGATGACACAGACAAAGGTGGTGGGAACAACAATTATCTGTGATCTGAATTATTAGAAGACAGACTCGTAAAAGGCAGAAAGCTAAAACACAAGCAGAGTCTTGCCATGATGAAAGGGTGGAACAAACTCCAGTGTCAGCAAATCAACACTATGGCCTCCAGTGAAAAATCTGCAAGGGAGGTGAAGAATTCCTACCTGTATTTCCAATTACTCATATTTTACAAAAGAATGATGTATTTGAATGTCTAAACACACTGATCTACCATGACAAAAGCTGTGTGGTGGCTCTTATTACCACGGAGGAGCACAGGAAAAGCAGCAACTATGATTGATTAGCATCTTTAAGAAACCACTTGTGTGTGCCTTTATGCTCTCATCTTTCAACACTTTTACTTCCTCAAGCAGGAGAAACATTTTCCATCCTAAAATGATACTGTAAATATGCTGGGAAAACCTTATCTGGCATGCACTTAGCAATATTTTTTGTTGCGGTTAGTAACTGTCAGGAAGCTCAAGATAACGGAGAATCTCAGTTATGGACTGGTGATGTAACACAGGGGACACTGACTTCTTTTCTAAGCAAATAAATTCCCAGATTAATGGTTTTGAAGTTTTCTGATGCCCAATGTCTATGAGCCACCTTCTTTTTGTATGCAAGAGCCCATATTATATTCATAAACAGAAACATCTACTTGTATCTATACTTTATACAGAATGTGATACCACATTAGCAACAGGGTACAGGAACCCCTGACATAAGTAAATCACAGATTTTCTTAAAAGCAATTTATTTATTATTCTTGAACAGGGATCTCCCCCAGCCCTCTAACGATGAAAGCTTCCTCTGCAGTTAGAAGCTGCATTTTTATTTCTGCTGCTCTGTGTAACTGCAATTTCTTTTGCCCCTCATCTCCCAGATCCAACTCCCTTACCTAAATCTTTCTTTAAAAACATTCCTTATCTTCAGTTTTAATTGATGCTTGTTGTGAAACATTATGTGATGCTCTGCATGAAGGATACAGTGTAGGTACAAACACTACCATTGGCCAGTAGGCCACAGAAAATCTGTAAGCAAGACCATTTTCAAGATGAAACTGCTGGATTTGCTCCTTGGCTAGTGAGCTTTGCCACAGATATAGCCCCACAGGTCCTCTACAAATGCCTTTGTAGAACTTTGGAGGTTATTAATAAACTAGGTTTAAAAATGTCTTCTTGTTTGGCAGAGTCAGCATATAACTTCATGCAGGAGTTAACACAGTCAGGAGTCCTGCCATAATAGCACTGCCCAGCAACACCAACTGATCCTGCTGTCAGCAATGGAGCACTGCAGGGGAAAAAGGACTGCAATTAAACCAGAAGCATTGGGAGTCCAGGTACACATACAAACACCTACTGCTAGAAATCTGAAGACCATAGGTTTTCAAACGCACTGCAGACACAGAATTATATTAGAAGGCAGAGGAAACGGTGCAAAGAAGATGCATTAAATAAGGACCTCAGAGAAATTTAGGACATACCTATACTGATCTTTGGAAGACGTACATATTCCTACATTTTTCTTTATTTATTTATTACTTAACCTGGTTGCTGATAAATATCTTCAGGACTGATTAATCAAAAATATTTTAAAGGTTAAATTTAATAAATACTATGATTACAAGATCCTATGAACACTCATTTTAAATAAATAAAAATTACAGGAGCTTGACCCTGGGGTCTCTCCACATTTGTTGCAGACATTTCATCCCCAGTCCTGGACTCTGCCTTAAAGAAGACAACACCAACAGGAAGCCTAATTTCACTTTAACCATCTGAAATTAAAAAGTGCAATCAGCCCTTTATGGCTTACATCAGAGAACGCATCTGTGCATAAAGGGCCTTTGCATTCTTCCACAAAGACTGTATCTGCTTTATGTCAAGTGCAAGGGGCAAAACACACCTCACAAGTTTTGCTATATGCTTTCCTGACTAGGTGAGAAGGTGACCTAAAGAAATAGTTGCAGAAATGCCTTCAATTGCAGTAGAATCCCTATTCTATACAAACATTTTCCTTAAGCAGGGGCCATCCTGTCTGCATTTTAATTTAGTCTGTGGAATGTCTGCTTAAACATAGTCATCTCCTTCAGCTTGTTTCTATACCCTGCCTCTAAAAAGGCAGAGCAGAACAAGTCTTGCTTGCATAACTGAATTTTGTGGGGATCGCTTAGAAACCGTGAAGTACAGAGGATGGAAAGTGCTACCACATCTGAGTGCTAATTGGTATGTGATAATGTGCAAAAGCAGACTTTCTGCAAACACCTGTCTGCAGCATCCGGCAGCTATTTAATTTTCTACTCAGTAAAACTTCACTGAGAGATTAAACTCCATCCCAAGCCAATCTAATATACATTTGGATTAAATCTGATCAAGACTTTTCTTATTTTCAGGGACACTTAATAAGTTCAATTCCCAGGGTAATACTTCCTTTCTCTGCCATTTTTAGTATAGACTTTGCCACCCTACCCATGGCTCCTCACAAAGCAATGGATGTGTAAAAGACAGATATAGAGGCTAAACTACTGTAAGTGCAGTATAAATTGATGTTTATACTTCAGATGTAAGGAATCTGGCCTAATACAAGATAGTTCTTCACTCATGTCTGTCCTCAGACCATGCATGTTGCAAAGCCATCTCTGCAGTAAACTCAGCCAGAGGAGTCATCTAAAAGATTTCTTTGCAGTGACTGAAAAGACAGACTCAACATTAGGCACCATCCCTGAAGATATTCAAGGCCAGGCTGGATGTGGTTCTGAGCAACCTGATCTAGTTGCATATGTCCCTGCTCATTGCAGAGGGGTTGGACTACATGACCTTTGAAGGTCCCTTCCAACCCAAACTGTTCTAGGATTCTATGATTCCATGATTATAGGGCTACTAAATTCCATCTTTAAGATAGCGGTCTAAAACTTTATACACTTGACATTAAGTGAAAACTTGAATAAGAGTTGCAAAATACAATTCTTTCTGAAAAAAAAAAAAAAACACTGAGCCAACTGACATAATAAAGGTAAAGGGATAGTGCCCCACCACACAACTAAGTCACTCAAGTTACAGATAATTCAGTACAGAAATCAAGCTACATTAAACATACTCACATTCAGTTGGAAATCAAAGCTACCAGCAGAACATTTTCACCAGTGTATATATTTAGACTTGTCCTCTAAAAATACTTTAGGTCAATTCTCCTAACTGGTATGTGAACAACACATTGTACTGAAACACCCATGGTCAAAAATCTGACTTTTTTTTTTTCCTATTCAGAGCAGTCTGAAGAAAAAAGTGGTCTGCCTTGGCTTACAGGTCTACAGAGGAATAAAAATTAAAGGAATTTAAAAAGCATGAAAAATGGTGAATTTAAAGTATTAAAATTTTTGTACCTGCTTTCAACTTCATCTTCAAACTGCTGTTAAGTCCTGACTGTGCCTAGGGTATGCAAAATGTCTCTTTTTCTCTGTTTCAGCTTGGGTGTATGTTTGCGGTTTATTTTACAACCTCGGGTCTCAGTCCTACTCTTGAAAATATGGGCATTCACTGCTTTGTACCTTGCCAATTTGGCTAGGATCCATTTTAGAATGCATGGTGACTGAACAACATATATATAAAACTGTGCCTGCTTATGCCTAGAAAAGCTATATGAAACCTTTAAAGTCAGAAACTAATAGATATATACAATATAATGTCTTGCTCATACCCTCTGTATGCTACTACATTGGCAAAGTTTTCTTTTTTTGCATTCAAACCCATTCTTTTTAAGAGTGGGCCCAAGGCTAACTGTAGGGCTTTGGTATTCCTGAATTTTGCAGTTGGGGTCTATTTTGTTACTTTTCTTACAATATGTAAATGCTTCTTTACAACTCAGTTTTAAACTCCTTTAACGTAACTTTGCATGAGCTACACATTTGTTACCATGTAAGAAGAATCACTGATATTCCAGTTCCTTGTGTAAGGCATCAGGAAAGCACAAAGACTCCCTTGCCACTGATCTGAGAACATGAACCCTCATACTGCTTTCTTCCTAGACTCAATATAGTACCTCTTTTTTACTGTCTTCTTTGTACCTCCTGACTGGCAATGTCCATCCAATGTCCATTTTTTTTTCCACATTTAACTGCTACTTCTAGTCATGAACTAAATAAGGACAGTTTCAAATCACACAGGCAAATAATTGTAAGCTACAGTATAGAACGCAATGCCCAATATCCAAATCAAATCCAAATTTTCCTGTGCTATGTTGCACCGAAGACCACAAAACTAACACTAACTTTCCTACATAACATGGCAGTTTTCAAAATCCACAACAGAATGCCAGGAAGTGACAGGATTATTTAAAAAAAACTCTCAAATTCTGCATACATGAAAAGCTGTGACTATCATTACTAGTTCTGCTAATTTTAAGCATTAATGAGACAAAAAGCCCACAGCCTAACTGATGCAAAATAAATGGGAAGATTATACACCTTGATGGGCCTTCACTTAACAAAGCTCTTTAGACCTAGTGAAAACCAGAGGGGATAAAAATTCATGCAAGTGTTACATTGCTACTATAAATCCAGATCATTCGGAAGCAACAGCCAAGTAGTACAGAGTATCCCCAGGTGCTCCCACAGTAGTACTGGTAGTCTGATGGGATGCAGTGGTGGATGGGGAAGCAGACAGCCCTGCAGGGACATGCATATTCACACAGCAAAAAGGCAGTGTTACACATCCAAGCAGGCTTCCTGTGGCATGCTTTAATTCCAATTAAAGGATAGTACTATTTCAACTTGCAAAACTTTTAAAGAAATTCTAGAACAAACAAAAAAACAAAAAAGCAAAAGTCCAGCTTAAAGCACCAGATTACAATAGTCTTTGTTTTCATGTATTTAAAATAGCTACTGCTTATGAAACTCATAATGGCACCCATGTCATTCACTGCATCCAGGAAGGTTACTGCTGCTTCAACGTGGAATGAATCTTTGGTCTCTGCACTTCAGATGCAAATCTATGATATGAAGAGATTCTTTCTAGAAAAAAAAAAAAAACCAAAAAAAACACAAAAAAAAGACTCCTCCAACTATTAGTAAATCATGGAATAGTTTGGTTTGGATGGGACCTTCAAAGCTCATCTAGTCCAATCCCCCTGCAGTAAGCAGGGACATCTTCAATTAGATCAGGTTGCCCAGAATCACATCCAGCTGGCCTTGAAAGCCTCCAAAGATGGTGTATCTACCACGCCGCTGAGCAAATTGTGCCAGTGTTTTACCACTCTCTTTATTTATCTATTTATTTTATTTTATTTCTTTTATCATTATTTTTAATAAATAATTTAATAAATAATAATAATTATATTTATTTATCTATTATTTATTTATTTATTTATTTTATCTCTCACTTTTTCCTCACATCCAGCCTGAATCACCCTTCTCTTAGTTTAAAGCCATTACCCCTCATCCTATCACAAAAGGCCCTGCTAAAAAGTCTTCCCATCTTTTTTATAGGCCCCTGTGTATTTAAAGGGGCTGATAATTTTTAAGTAATTGAACCTGTGAGTTTCCTAAAATCTATCTACATTACTGAAATGTGATGTTCATCGTCAAAATCTCCTGGGTGCGTAGCCAACGCAGTCTATTACACTTACATGCCTTTAAAAAACAAGAATGTTACATTCGTTCTGGTGTTGGTCATTCAACCTATTTTAATGCATTTCTGGGATTTAAATGATGCACTAAATTTAGCCCACTCTCTGTGTGGGGCTGATTTTTCACCTCAGAGCTTAAAACACTTAATTATAAGATACGTCAGGTTTCCAAACAGGAATCAGAAGCTCTTCAGAAATACATCAGGATTGATTCTGAAGCACTCTAACACAGAAAACAGAGAGTGAATAGCATCCCTCTAGCTCAGGAGAATGAAATGGGGGAGAATCTGCACGCATCACAGCAAAGGTGAGTTTTAAAGAGGGATTTGAAAGAGAATACTGAAGAAAATTGAGATAATATTAGGCTAGTCCTCTCAAAATGAAAAGAAAGCACAGAAGGAAGTGCCTAGATGCTTCCATATAGAAGCAGACTTACGGTGGGAAGTAGACTTTGGAGGAAGGAATCAGCTCACTAATAAATAGAAGATGAAGAAGAGGCCATCCTATGAAAAGCTCTGAGAGTTGAGTGATTCATGTTGATGTTATAGAAAGAAGGCTAGAGGACAAAAGCAAATAGGCAGATGATTTTTAACTGAAGCGGCAATGCTCAGAGAAAGTTTTGATGATCATCTGAACACTCTTATTCCCATTTTTAGACTAAAATTAGTAAGAAATCAACTTGCGGGTTGATGAAGGTGAAAGAAGCCAAGGCCAGGTAAGACGGGGCTTTGAGTCACCTGATCTAGTGGAAGGTGTCCCTGCCTGTGGCCTGGTGGGTGGAACTAGATGATCTTCAAGGTCCCTTCTAATCCAAACCACTCTATGATTCTATGATAAGCACAAGGCAAATAAGGGAAGTCTTAGTAAACAGACTGGCTGTTCTGGCAGCCCCTAACTTCACGAGAGAGAAATGAAGCCCAGAGAGACTCACTAAAACAAGTACCAAAGAGAAGAGACATCTGGAGCACAGATAACCCTAAGGACTTCAAGGTACTGCTTGGGTAGGAACTATCATAACCCAAGGGCACAGTTTCTCTACAGGAGCTTTAACATAACAGGCTAGTTTTAATTGATACTCGGTTTGGGTTAATCCTGCTTGGAAAACAAGGCAGGCTCTTTTCTAAACATCTGAGAGACATTTGTGTGCATGTGTAAAAGCATGGTCATCACTGAATACTTCACTTTTACTTTCAATTACATAATTTATCTAAGCTATTTGACATATGTTCTGTATTTCCGTAGGGAATAAAATGGTAGTACAGCTTAGTTACAAAAACAATGTGTGATGAAACACAAACACACAGAATCATAGATTAATGAAATGGTTAGGGTTGGAAAGGATCTCATGATTATCTACTTCAAACCCCGCTGCCATAGGCAGGGATGACTCACACCAGACCATGTTGCTCAAGGCCCCATCCGACCTGGTCTTGAGCACCACCAGGGATGGAACACTCACAGCTTACTTAGACAACCTGTCCCAGCGCCTCACCACTCTCACAGTAAAGAACTTCTTCCTTACATCCAAACTGAACTTTCCCTGTTTAAGTTTAAACCCATTACCCTTTGTCCTATCACTACAGTCCCTGATGAAGAGTCCTTCTCCAGATTGCTTGTAGGCCCCCTTCAGATACTGTAAGGCTGCTATGAGGTCACCACACAGCCTTCTCCAGGCTGAACAACCCCAGTTCTCTTAGGCTGTCTTTGTATGGGAGGTCCTCTAGACTCCTCACCCTGTTTGTGATTGCCATACAATAATTCTCAGGACCTAACTCTTTTCTAATTTACTGTATTGTAATTAAGCTTTCTTGCAGTTTGCTGCATAAAGTTCATTTATAGTGAAGACATAATAAATTGAAATAAATAAATAAATGCTGAGACTGTGTGCTTGCCTGCCAACCAAAGTGTGCTCAGAGTTCCTCACTGAGGATCACAGCCTGTAACCCACATCCAGCTCTTTTCTATCAGTATCTGAGCTAGCTTAAACATAAAACACCTTCATATTTCACTAGTGTGTCTCATCACTGCAACTGCAATACAGATATACACCAGCCATCTCTATCTGGATCAGCTTGTCAACATTTTAGTTGATCTCCTATGAGGATACTCCCTTCAATTGATATATGGTGGCTGGCATTTCACAGGTGAGCTGAAAGATAAATCTTGCACTCTGGCATTTGTATATTGAAGATTTCTTTTTACACAGATGGGAAAGTGTGATATCGACTGAAGTAATAAAAGACTACTTGAGTTTAGAATAGATCATAGGAGCAGACACTTCCTTGTAACAAAGACACATTCCTTTCCCATCTCTAGAGTGCATGTGCATGTGTGTGCATGCCTCCAGCCACCCTTTCTCTTTTCCAGAATTTTCTTTCATTTGACACCTTAAGTCTGGAAAGAGGTTTTTTTTTCCCAAAGTAGTTATCATTCCTAGCTCTCCATTCAATCTTTAGCAACCTACATCCTAAGCAGATTTCATTTATTTATCATTCTATATGAATGGGCAGTGGCATTTCAATAAATACTTCTCTGTATTAAACTGCATTTTTGTTCCTATCCATTCAGAAATACTTCCTTTGCTAAAGATTTCAGAGAGCTACTCAGCTACAGGTTTTCCTTGAACTAAGCCATTAATTCATTACTAAACACTGTTACAGTTATAAGAAGTGATGATATTTGGTATGATATTATAATTAGGCATCCAGAGTAAGTTTCACTTTCAGTATGTTGCAGCACTGAAGAAAAAACAGTAGTCCAAGCACACTAAATATTTTTAAGTACAGTATTTAAGGCCATTAAATAAATGTACAAACAGAATTTACCTTATTTTACACTTTTTACACAAGATTCCATTTAAAAGGAAGTAAACACAACTAACCATTAGATTAACTAGCTCCCACAGAATTGTTTCATTCTATAACCGGGGCACATGCCACACCATGCTAGCACCATAAAATTCTTCAAGAAACACAGTTCAGAAGTAAGATATATAGTGAGTGCAGAGGTGAAACATTCTCTAGGACATCCGAAGATGCAAATGATCAGCTCTAGTACATAAGGGACAGAGATCTCTATCTCCTTATTAATTCTATTCAATATTGCATGATCCATGTTTTCTAACAATGAATTAGGAATTTTCATATTGAAGACTTCACTTGATCCTGCAGATTTAAATTTCTAAACTTGTGAAGCTTCCACAACTAAAATTACAAAGTAGAACAGGTTAACAAAAGAAGGAAGAGAGCATTGACTTTTTAAGAAATTACTGGCCAAAAAAAAGCTCAATAGATCCACCATGCTGGATTCCTTTTGATTCAGCTCTGCTCTCCCAAGTGGGAGGCAGAGTTGACTTCTAGCCTTAACAATTTCCTTACTCTTTCAGTCAGTATGGAAAATAAAGCTATAAACAAAGTAAGCATGTTTATGTGCACGGTAACCAAACGTTTCATGTCACTTCTGTTAGAATATCAGCATTTACTGAAGTTGTTGATATGCGTATGTGTGTAAGACAGAGAATATCACTGAATATGTTGTTGATACTTGGTAAGTAGGGCAGGCAGTGAAATGAGAACAGACACTGTGCTCTCATTTTCATTCTGGGCTATACCAGGAGAGTTAGAAGGGTTAAGCAACGGTTTAATCAGGGCAGAATTTGACGCCAAGGATGTTAGAAAGCAGAAACTATAATCACCATTTCCTTACACACAGCTTTAACATCACAATCCTTACACGAGACTGCTCAGTGTCAATCCACAGAGCCAATCCCTTACCTTCACTTCAAAATTAAAAGCAACATTGAAACTGTGCTGTGATAAAGTTAGAACATGGGTTTGTCTGGAATATTTTTTCCCAGACTCAAGCCTTTCTTTCTACTTTTTGTACTGCATAACACTCAACAACATGTAAGACAAGTGGTGTCAAATGGGTGGAGCCCCTAGCTCTGGTAAAAGAGAGCTTTAAATAAGGTGTTTTTAGTAAAAGGATCAGGGTACCAGAGCCCCTCCTGGAATTTACAAAAAGATCTGCACATCATTTACAACTCCAACAGGCTGAAAAGAGCAAAAGCTAGGATTACACATCTTTCTCTCCCCCTTCTCTCCCTATCCCCCTCCCGACCCCCCTGTGTCTTTTTCTGTCGCTATAGTGTTCACAACAACCTTTTGAAGCCAGAGTATGCACAAAAAAACTCTTCTCCAGCCTCCTGCCTAAATGCTGTATATACACACATCTGTAGTTAACAGGCTAATGGTCTATTAGTTGAGATGAACATCTAATCACAGTTCTTAAACTTCTACTAAGTATTTTAACAGGAAAACTTAGCAGAATAGGAGTTTTTCTTTTCAAATTATATATATCATTCTTTACATGCACTTGCATGTTTGGGCATTTCTAACTATATTTAGCCTACTTTAGGGCACATAATATCTAAGATAAATCTAAGAAGCACTTCAACTCATTATCAGTCACAACTGGGTACAATGAAAAAGCAAGTACACATTCTGGTAGGTACAGCCCATGAAAGCTTTTAAATTGACTGGATATGAGAGGATATTGTTCACCTTATGTTCTTGGTAAATTATACACTTCCCCTTGATATGGAGGAAAAAAAGGCCTTTAAGACACTCCTACCAATTTATCAAAATGGAGCCCTGAAAATGGCAGTGGACGTAACAGCACAGAAGATAAAAGCATCAATACCTGGCAGTTTGTACAACTCTGGGTCATGGTACAGATTTTATTTGGCTTCCTCTGCCTGTTATCCATGAAGTTATATGAAGGAACACTCTTCTTCACCCTAAATCACCCAAGTTCATACAGACATAATATATGACTATCACTGCATTTTCCTGTGAACTCAGGTATTTCATGAGTCTTAGAAAAGCACTGAAAAATTCTGAATCTGACCTGTGTTCCACATTTTGCCTGTTAAAAATAGAATACATATTCTTTTCTCTTGGCACAACATACTGAGATTACTGTTGTACAACAAAGAAACCAGTGGCTGACACTGCAGGTTCCACACTCTTCAGCAGAAGTCTCTTCAGACACTTGTGAACTCTACTCACCACAAATTACTCATAGCTGAGCAACTCAATGTACTTCAAAACTCTGCATCCTGGTTTAGCACATTTTGTAGGGTGTGCTTTGATTCTGAGTGACAATGAACTTATAAGGCAAGTGGATTATTTTGGCAGCACCATGCTTCAGTAGGCAATTCAAAAGGTGACGTGCCCATTCACTCTGCAAGGACTTTTCCAATATTGTAACATTTAATTCCTCCCACACATTTTATTAAGTAATAAAGATGATCATATAGTAAAAATATATTATTTTCCATTATTATTTTTAAATCTGTTTTCTGTTCATGTGTTCATTTTCCTTTTGGGCATGCCTACCACAACAACTCTAGCACACGTTCCTGACCCATGAATGCAAATCAGAGTGCAAAACTATTTTGAATTAATAAACTTGAGTGCTATTAGGACAGCTGTTAAGAGATACATGCTGTGGGAATTATGCATCTACAAGGGATTCTCCAAATATAGGATGTATTTCATCTTTCTTTGCCTGATTTTATAAACAACTCAGAATAGCTAATTCTGACAAAAAAAAAAAAAAAACTCCAACCTGCAGGCAGTCAGATATCCCAATAAGTAAGTGGTACACCTCACTTGCATAAGACCTGCTGTCCAAGAATGGTTTGACAACAACAAAGCTTTTGAAAGCAGTCAGCTGGCCACAGACAGTTTACATAGTAAGAAACAATTTACTGAATAAATTATTTGCTGTAATTTATTCTCCAGCACAAATAAGTTGTTAAATTTTGATCTCTACAAACATATTTAATACCGGTTATACAAACGGATTATTAATTACAACCTATATTGATAACCTGCTTTGAATCAACATGGTTTGATTTACTCTAATACTGCACTGCATTTTGAAAAAAAAACAGATAAAGAGTATATCATCTAGCCACTTTTGATAGATCCTCCATTGTCCCAAATCTACAGAGTCCCCAAGTACTAAATTTTATATTCAGCTTTCTGATTTAGCTAAAAGCTGTGTAAAATCATGAGTAGGCAGAAGCTCCCTATTGTCTGTGTCCCGAGAAGGCATATTGTTTACTCCACAAACGCACGAAATAGTTGCAGTCATGCAATGTGGAACAGCTCCACTGTTTTGCAAAAAGTGTTTGAATAACTAATGTACAGGGCTTAATTCCTTCAATCTGAGAGACATGTACACTGCGCACACACACATACTAATAAGCTTTTCTATTACATTGGGCATTCCATACACCATTGTATGCCTGTGAATAGCACACGTGTCTGGGTTATAGGACCTTGTTGTTTAGTTCTGCAATACAGATTTTAAACCTTTTTTAAAAAATTATCATTCTTACTAGCATGTATATTGTGGATATAATCTAGTAGTTAAGACATAATAGCTACAAACAAACCAACTCTATTAAAACAAAACCACATGTTTAAAGTATCTGTTATAAAGCTACCACTAGACTGTCATCAAAACCCTATCAGTAATATTACTTATCCCTTAAAACCACGCCATCAGGCTTATACTCCATCCCTGGAGTTTCATCTCCTGCAACGTTACCCTTAGCAGAATTCAAGTTCTCTAAAATTAACCTCAACTAGAGATTTCAGAATTGAAGTAATCACACTGTAAGATAAGTAGTACATTTTCAGTAAACAAATATTCAAAAATATAAATTTATGGTGTAAAACTGCAAAATTTTATTACCATTGCATAGTTTTATCAAGGTATGATGCAATATATAAGTACTAATTGAGCACTGACTGTATGAAAAATTGTCCTGTTATTAAGCAGTATAAAAAAATAAAAAAAACTTTAATTCCTTTATCTGTCTGAATATTAAACATCTATATATTGAAATCACTGGTCCAGTTTGCGATCTAAGTTTTTGGGAAGTATCTTTCCAGCTGCATGACCTTCAGGGACTCCTAATCTAGCCAGAGTTTGTGTCTGTCAGCTCACATCAACTTTCAAAGCCAGGGCTGGAGTGCCTTGAAGGGGATGGAAAGCAAGCAGCAAAGTTACCTACAAAATCTACTTATTAGGTCAGCTTCTGAGACCTAAAGCATATAGGATTTTGAAGAAGCTCTACATACACATTCATACACATGCATAATTTTCTAACAGTGGTATAGTAGTGTGCTGGTTTTGGCTGGGATAGAGTTAATTTTCTTCATAGTTGCTAGTACAGGGCTATGCTTTGGACTTGTGCTGGAAACAATGTCAGTAATTTGGGATGTTTTCGTTACTGCTGAGCAGTGCTTACACAGAGTCAAGTCCTTCTCTGCTCCTCACACCACCCCACCACCAAGTTGGCTGCAGGGTGCACAAGGAGTTGGGAGGGGACACAGCCAGGACAGCTGAACCCAGCTGACCCAAGGGATATTCCAGACCACATGGCATGGCAAACTGGGGAAGAAGAAGGAAGGGAGGGACTTCAGGGTTGTGGTGCTTGTTTTCCCAAGTCATAGAATCATAGAACAGTTAGGGTTGGAAAGCCATCATTATGCATGATGGAGCCCTACTTTCCTGGAGATGGCTGAACACCCGCCTGCCAATGGGGAGTGCTGAGTTAAATCCTTGTTTTGCTTTGCTTTCATGTGTGCATCTTTTGCTTCACCTATTAAACTGTCTTTATCTCAACCCACAAGTTTCATCACTTCTACTCTTCCAAAGCTACCTCATCCCATGACGGAGGAGTGAAGTGAGCAAGTATCTGCGTGGGGCTAAGCTGCTAGCTGGAGTTAAACCACAACAAGTGGAAAGGTAAAAGAATATGCAATGGGTGCTCCAGAGGAGAGGGGAAAGAGGTGGCCAGTCTGATCTCTCCACCCACAGAGTTGGCTACATAACAGCATGCATTTAGTACCAAATTGTGCAGATTGCTTTTAAGGATTTGGAGTAGGTCCTGAGCCCAAAACAAAGACCTTGGAGACAGGCTCGGCAGACAAATGGAATTGGCAGGAAATGTGTGGATGCAGGCACTGCAGTGGGATGCTGTTCCCTTTGCTCTTGTTAGACACTGTCTGATCACAGACCATCAGCAGAAGTTTTCAGTGCCCCTTCCCACCTGTCAGAGCAATACCACTGGGAAGGCCTCTTTTGCAGGATCACAAGTATTTTCTCATGTTGGCCATGCTATTTTTATTCTTTTCCTTCTAACTTGCTGGGCTCCCAGGAAATGACACATCCAAGGATGTAAACCTGCTCTTAAAGAGCAAGTGTGGTCAGCCAAAACTCAGGGTGAAAATCTAAGGCTTATTACCATTGCTATGATTTGTTAGCACATATGCCAGCCCTTTTCTTAGCAGGACACCATAAGGTATTCATAGCTCAAAACTGTGGGGAACAAAATGTAATATATATCTACATTAAGACAGCTGGACCTTATGTGGATCAGCCTCATCAGACATAAGCTGCATGTAAATTAATCTGTAAGGTAACCTCAAGTTAATCAAAATACAGATGAAATCTAGTTATAAACTAACAAATTTCTCATTATGTGGGTAATCATGTGAATTACTTGACCTTCTAAAGGATCCAGCTAGGCACTCCCAGCCCTTTGTGTCTGAACTACTTCTTTTCAGATGAACATTTAAGCACTGCTTTTGTATGAAACTGGGGATTGAAGAGTAAAAAGACAAGCCTCTGACATAAGACTGTGTCCTGATTCTCAGATCAGGGAGCTATGGCATTACAGAGACCTGGTACAAGACTTGAATTACATTTAATTTGGAGAGGTAAAAAGTTCTGAACACTGAACACTGAATCCTCATGTGCACCCACAGGCAAAATGCTGTGTGGGTAGATAAAAGCAAACTGTCTTACGCAATTCCTTGCCTACGTGACGTTCTCCCAGCACTTTTTTATAAGCAAAAGCGACATTTTTTTGCTCCTGTGTTTCCCCACTATGTCCTAAATTCACTCCTGTCTATTCTTTCCAGCTGGCATTAGCTGGTTTTTAGCTCTGAATTTCCATCCACCCAAGGCAGCACTCAGCTTACCAAGCGTATTTCACCTGTGCTTTTGGCAAGATACAGGTCTAAGCTGGTGTCTGACACAGCAGATCAGCGTATTAACACATGAACCCTGCTCTCACTATGGCGTGATTTCTAGCTTCTGTCTGGCAGCCAGTTTGGGGAGTCTGTTGTTCCAGATAAAAGGTGCTGCTCTTCAGAGAGATTATGTTGAGGTGAAGGGAGCAGCTTTCCAAACTACAACTGCAAAGCTGCACGAAGGGCACTTTTTCAAAGCTGTAGCTCAAAGGAGTTATAAACCTAAATCCTGTTAAAAGACAGAGCTGCATTCAGGTATCCAGCCATGCTTTCTACATATTAGTAACATTCTGATTCTATGTCATACCTTTAAACACCACTCAAAATGTTTCACAGCATTACTTTGTATTCCTTTTGTACATTTTTGCTTAGAACAAATTATATTTTTCCTGTATATTCTGTGGATTAAATATACTGCAGCATGACCAAATGAATCTGTCCCAATGTATTTTATTAGACACTTGTTTATGCAACTTTTATTGGTCTGTGAGGAATCAGATCTCCAATACGAGTAACTGAATTTCACTTCCAAGAATTATTACTTTCAATCTTATAATTGTAATACATTTCTGTTACATCAGTTCTATCCAAGAGAAAGTTCCCTTTCATTTTCATGAAGGCAGTAACAAGACTGTATTCTCTAGGTTGGTATCAGCCAGCAGAGTTAACAGTGCCCAAACAAATACATGAGATTCTAAGTCCAGAAAGTCTTTTTTTTTCATCTTTCCTGTATCACAGTAAGTAGAAAATTATTCTTTGTTCTCTTTCCCACTGATGCACATGGCAAGAAGGCAGGTGTTAGAGAAAAAAAGGCCTAATGGGAGGAGACACAAGGAATTTGTTAGACAAAACAATAAGTATGAAAAGGTACAAGTACTGCAATACACCAGGTCTTTTTTTCCTGCTTTAATTACTTTCTGCTAAACAATGCCTTCTCTTAATTTGACTTTACCATCTTATCTCTTTTTCTCATTTAGATATTAACCAGTTACTCTGGTTTTATATGAGGAGCAACACTTTTGCTACCAATCTGTCTTTATTACATTTCTTTTCCAGTTCAAAAGTCACTAGGACTGCTGATTCAAGCAATATTCAGAAGTGAGTGATGACCAATTTTATATGAATGATAACTGAATTATATAAAAAGTTATATACAGTACATAATGGACAAAAACTAACACAAATTATGTGTGATATATTAAGAACTCAAATATCCCAGTTTTCCAAAATATCTGTGTGACAAGAGGTTTCTTGTTTGCTCTAAGCAAGAGCAGAAATCAGGAACAACTAAACTGAAAGCAGTGTAGTTACATGGTGCAGCTCCTTACTGGGTCTAAAGCTGCTCATTCAGGAACTGATTTCATGTAAGCATCAAGCAAAACATATTAGGGTTTATTAAGAGATGATGGCAGCAGCCGGATTTGTGCAGCTCTTGAAGGCCTCAAAATCACATCTTCCTTATTGCTGAACTACTACATAATCTTTTCACCATTTCCAAATCCTCTCGTGAAGACATAAAACAGCTCTTACTTCGCCTTTTACCAAGTCCCTAATCAGACTAGCCCTTCATCTGGAGGATGAAAATTAGGCTGCTTTTGCAATTCACATATATTTTTATTTAAGTGTGATTAGTACTTCTCTGAGTCCAAATATGAACAAGATTATTAATCTGCCTAAAGTTCAGTTGATCATGTGCAGGTATAGGTCTGCATATAGTGCCTACTGGTTTCTGTTTCTCCCATCTGCACATGGAAGAATGATAAAACATGTAGCATACTGTCTCTCTGATATATATAATTCTTGTGCACAAGGTAAAAAAAAAAGGCTAATTCTTTAGAGACAGTGAAACAGATCCTACATTTAACAATTCTATGAGGCTAAAAAAGATAATAGATTTGTGAAAATATAGTAGCAAGAATGAGGAAGAAAAACCTGAGATATAAAGCAGTAGAGCATTCACTATGGAAGATCAGAGGGCTCCACTGATGGAGTTAAATGAACAATATTTAAAGTCCATCACAAGCTAAAGTGATAAACAGGAATGTTTGATGTGGAAATTAGAAGATGTGTGACTGAAGCAGAGGAAATATTTAGGTGTAAAAAAGACAGCACCTATGATTTATCCGTAGTTGTCATTAGAAGAGGATAGGGACAATACTTCAGATTAAAAAAAAAAAAAGCAAGCAAACTGTCAGGAAAAAAGATGGAGAGAAGGTCAGAGGGGAGCACAAAAAAATAGAGACAGTCTGGGAAAGAACAGAGGCAGAGCTGGATTTGGGAGAGATAATGTGAATTACCCAATGAAGGTGACACAGGATGCAGTGATACCGTCTTGTCTCCTGGAACAAGACAATAGTCTTGCCATAGCAGTCTGAAAACCTAGACAGTGTTCAAGTAGGCAGCTGAATTAATAATGAAGCTTTTAATCAGACAGAAGTAGCCAAAAGATATACATTGTCTTAGAGTTCAGTGTAAAAACCTTCAGCCATTATTCAGTGTGCGGTTCTTGTGGCCAACTGGAAGACAGCATTCCTATCTTTTGGCTACTTTTAAGGATAGGTATAAATCAGAGCCCCTTCCTATTGTGAAGACAGCTTATAAGTGCAAACTCATGCACAAGCATCCCGTAAAACTCTTTCTGGGCAACTGATCCAGAGCCTCACAGGTCTGCTGGTCTGAAATCCTCTTCTCATGTCCAGTTAATTCTTGTGCCAGTACTGTCCTTTAGCTTAAATAGCTCCTCTCCCTGCTGCATGTGTGTATTTATATTCCAATGTATTCACTGAAGCAAATGCACTGCTAAGTACCAGCTGCTGTGCAAGCTTGGGTCTGCTCGCGTTCCAGCTAGGGATGTCAGAACCTTGAAAACCATTCTTTCTTTTTCCAGTTAAGAGTGTCAATAAGAAGACCTATGGCACACAGTTTCAAAGGCGTGAGAAATCAAGGTCTTTGAGACCACATCTGAAAGAGGATCCGTTTCCCAGGATCTAATACACTCAATTTAACAGCTTCTCTGATATACAAGATGAGATAGTAGAAGGCAGGGCACTTTCAGTGAGAAGGTGTTGTTAATTTAGAATTGCTTTGCTAGCTTAGTTCATTAACCTCAAGTCATACCACAAAACCCCTTTGTACTTCCTGACTTTCTCTTGGGTGAAGGATGAATGAATGGGAGATTGAGACAGATCTAAGTTTCAAGGAGGATCTGGGCAGACTCTCCTAATTTCTAACGGCATTTTACTGCTACTACTCTTGCAGTCGGAGCTCTAGAAGGAGACTTCTTAATTAAATACAAGAAATAAACCTTCCTAATGACACTAAGTCAAGTACAGGAATGGACTCCAGCAGTTTTTTTGTGCACAAGGAAGGTGTCCACAAAGCTGCAGCCATAAATACTCATTTTGCAATGCTTTAAAAACAACTATTGTTATAAAAAAAAGTATTTTCTCCCACTTTGCTATGTATGCAGCTAGCTGATTTTTCAAGGGTCTTCTAATGTAGCAAAGAGCTCAGTCAAAGCCAATATGGCCATTGAACATAGCATTAATGAAAGATCAAATCCTAGATATTGAAATTATATAGCTCAAGCCTAGTGAAACATAATAAACACAGGAAGAACTCAGGAACATCTGAGATGGTAGGTGCAGTACCAGGAAACTCAGCACTGACATTCCTGCATATATTGCAGATGGATCTATTCCATCTTTTCAGTGTCCACCACTTTAGTGTGTATCCACTACTATATTTTTATAACACAATCTGATAGGGTCCTTTTATAGGAAGAAAAACAAGATTAATAAGGAAAAAAGTTTAGATGTGAAAAATGCATTTTGACTTGTTTCCACATATCAGAGCCAAAACCAAGCCAAAACCTAACACATACCTTTAAACCCAATATAGGCTAGGCACTGAATAACAGAAGAAATAAATAAATGAATGTGAAATCACTTGTGTGTTTGTGTGTGTGTGTGTGTGTATACACAACTGCATAGACAGTAGTCAAGTACAAGTCCTTCATCTGTGTAGTTATTTGTATTACATGCTTTACTTATTTAGATTAATCCTACAGTTTTATTTTCTTTTCCTGTTGTTTTCTGGCCATTACACCCTCATGCTATTTTTTATAGATTTTAAAGATTAGAATATTCTTTTGTTAATCTGATAACCACTCCAGGTTTTCAATTCTCTTTTTGTAACCTTTCCACTCATTTTGTTTTCATAAATAAATGTACTTTCTCTGAAAAGTATAAGATTGTCAGCACTTTCAACTCAATATTCAGCCCACATTCTATTAAGCCTGGGTGCCTCATGTGCGTTCTGGAGGGTGCGCCTCCAGGAGTGAGAGGCTAATTCATTCTTCATGCTTATTCAGTCCTTGGCCTTTCTACTGATACTTCCAACAAGGATGACAATTAGCACTAATTAAGGTAGTGGATTTTGTGATATGGAAGCCTTTACTAGAAACTGGACTGACATCATCCACTCTTTTCACAAAAGACATTAGGTAGCTGTCAAATGATAGCTCCTAGTGACACTTGCATACAGAGAAAGATTGGATTCAATTCTGTCTATGGACAGACACATACAGAAGGTCTGTAATTTGGCTTCAGCTTATGAAATGTGATTTTTATTTTTTTTTTTTCTAAACCAGGTAATATGCCTTAATTTTATTTTTTTTTAAAAAGGAAGATTTGAAAGAGCTGTCTGTGGAATGCTGTCTAGTGCACACAGTGTTGTAAAATGTACTTCATAAAACTTCACTTATAAAAGACTACAAAAAATACATGAACCTGTACCAATCACATATTTAAGCAGAAACTATAGAATTACATTTGTCTTATCTTTCCTGAATTAAACAGAAGTTTTCCATGTCAGTGAAATAGCCAAGCCTCTTGGTCAGCAAAAATATGCAAGAAACTAGACAAGACAAATTTTTTCTCCCTTGTGGTTGGATAAGATGCACCAAGGGAAAACCTGTCCCTGTGCATGTGTGCATGTGTTCAGATTTTGATGCTTCATCATTTTCAACTAACAAACCTAGAGAAATAAAACTTTTCAAAATATTTTTACATACGTACATACATGCATGCATGTCTGTCTGTATGTCTGTCAGATCAGCCTCAGAAAAGTCTAAAATGTTTGTGAATGTGTATTTCAACAGTTGAGCTCTCATTTGATTTATGTGATAAAGGGAGTAGCATCTCTAATTAACTGCAGTTATCCAAACTTGTTAGTTCTTAACCTCATTCAGGCTGCAAGAACTAGACTTCAACAGTGTCAAATCGAATGCGAACAAAACTAACCCATAAGCACAACTCATTTTCAATTTTAATCATGTTTTCTGTGCTATATTTTTCTCTTTTGCTGTCACAAGTTTTCTTCAGCCAAACTTGTTTCTTTCACTCACTTTCTCAATTAAAAGGGAGTATTACCATGCAAGTTGAAGCACAAGAATGTATCCTTGAACTTGGTCTCTGAAAACTCTACCTGTATTTCCAATTGCCTGCAATCCCCATTATAAACATCCCACAATGACAGTTCTTTGTTTCTTTGTTAATGTGTATATGTAGCTAACACTGCTCTTCAGCACAAATAACTAATTCACTCTTTCTGATGCATTACTTTCACAAAGGTGAAATTGCAAGCTTTGGTAATATGACTGTGTGGTGGGTTGACCTTGTCCCATTGCCAGACACCCACCCAGCCACTCTCTCACTCCTCCTCAAAACGACAGCAGAATGAGATGGAAAGACTCATGCATCAAGATGAGGACACTGAGACCACTTACCAATGATTGCCAAGGGCAAAACAGACTTGATTTGGGGGAAATTAATTTATTCCCAATTAAAGACTGAATTGGATGGTGAGAAACAAAAATAAAAACTAAAATACCTCCTCTTCAACTCCCCCTTTTTCCCAGGCTGAACGTCACTCCATTTCCTACTCCTCTACCTCCTACCTCCCGCTCCTTGAGCAGCACGGGCACATAGGGAATACAGGCAGTCCATGACAGCTCCTCTTTGCCACTCCTTTCTCCTTACACATCCCCTGTCCAAGAGTGGGTCCTTCTATGGGTTGTAGTCCTTATGAAGTTTAACCATGCCAAGTGCAAGGTCCTATACCTGCATCAGAGCAATCCCAGGCACAGCTACAGGTTGGGCAGAGAAGAGATTAAGAGCAGAAAAAGACTTGGGGGTGTTGGTTGATGAGAAAATGAACATGAGCTGTGCGCCCACAGCCCAGAAAGCCAACCGCATCCTGGGCTGCATCAAAAGGAGTGTGACCAGCAGGTCGAAGGAGGTGATCCTGCCCCTCTACTCTGCTCTTGTGAGGTCTCACTTGTAGTATTGTGTGTAGTTCTGGTGTCCTCAACATAGAAAGGACATGGAACTGTTAGAACAAGTCCAGAGGAGGGCCAAAAGGATGATCAGGGGACTGGAGCACCTCTCGTATGAAGACAGGCTGAGAAAGTTGGGGCTGTTCAGCCTGGAGAAGAGAAGGCTGCCTTCCAGTATCTGAAGGGGGCCTACAGGGATGCTGATGACTGTAGTGATAGGACAAGGGGTAACTGGTTAAAACTTAAACAGGGGAAGTTTAGATTGGATATAAGGAAGAAATTCTTTACTGTAAGGGTGGTGAGGCACTGGGATGGGTTGCCCAGGGAGGTAGTGAATGTTTCATCCCTGTCAGTGTTCAAGGCCAGGTTGGATGAAGCCTTGGGTGATATGGTTTAGTGTGAGGTGTCCCTGCCCATGACAGGGGGGTTGGAACTAGATGATCTTAAGGTCCTTTCCAACCCTAACTATTCTATGATTCTATGTGATAAACCTGGTCTTCTGTGGGGTCCCCACAGACCACGGATCTTCCATGGGCTGCAGAGGAGTATCTGCTCTTGCACTTGGAAGCACTTCCTCCCCTGTCTCTTCCTCTGCCCTTGGTGTTCACAAGGTTATTTCTCACACTTCTTTCCCCTCGCTTCTCTCTGCCTCTGCAGCATTTTTGCCTTTTTTTATCTTCTCACAGAGGTGCCACCATCTTGGTTGATGGGCTGTGTCCTGAGGTGGGTCCAGTGTGAAGTCCCCTGGAACTGACTGTGGCCTGTCATGGTACACCCTGAACACCCCCCACAGAGGCCACCCCTGCAGCCCCCCACAAACACTTTTCACCTACACCCTACATATACTGCTAAATATGTTGGTTTTATCTTTGACAGGGTTAACTGGAGACACCTGAAACTGACCCCAAGGCAGCCTTGCCTTCAGCTTAGAAAGACCTAAGTCTAAAAATTTTATCAGTACTACATCTAGAATCCATATTTAGAGACCATAACACCTGGCATACTTGGTGAGACTTGGTGGACTGTCTACCACCATCATAATAAAACCTAGTCGAGTAACATTATGGCCTTTGCTTACAAGAATTGTTCCTTTTTTGATATCAAAGACCTCAGTAACAATAAAGCTGATAAAATCTGTACAGTATTTGATTTTTCTTCTTCTTATTTGTTGTCTTTTAACATATCATCCTCACTGTGTCTTTTATACAAAATTACACCAACATAACTACTAAAAACTACGTCAGCCTCTGCAGTACTCCTACAGTAGCATCTGTGAGCTCAGGGCAAAAAAGATTAAAGATTGTATGCTGGCCTTCTTAACAGATTCTGTAAGCAAAAAATGCATGTTAGAATCTCCAAGGCTAGTACTCCAATGGATCTGTTAACATATTATTTGCATTTCTTAAATAATTAAAGCAATGTTTGCTGTGGCATGTGAAGTGTTCTATCTTTCTGCCAAAAAAAACCTGACTTGTGCTTAATGTTATTTTATTGGAATTACACAGATGTTTTGAACTTGTTAGCTCACACACTTCTTTGTTACTCTTTTAAACACAGATAAGATGGATAACCGCATAAAACTAGCAAGTTCACTATAAAAACTATTCTGTTTCCTACATAAACAGAGTTTACTACTATAGCGCTCACTGTTACAGGTTGGGAAGGGCAGGAGAAATTAAAACACGTGAGGTTTATGCTAAGTTTCCAGTAATCTTGACATTTCTTATTCACTGAATTTCATAACTTGGTCTAGACAGCTTTGCAACATCCTAACAAATATTTTCACATTAAAATGCCAACCCAGATGAGGCCACACTCAGGTGGAAAAGGGGGTCACAGCATAGACTTAACCATCTGCCAAAGTGGGTTTACAGTGTTTACAGTTAGCTAAATTGTTCACTGCAAATAATCCTCTGTGTGTAAAAATGGCCCTTTTTTTCTGCTGTGTAAACTGACCTTGACCCTACCAACAGTGTTCAGTATTCCTAAATCTTACCAGAGATTTTTAACAACCATTTTATTCCTGGATTGTTCTTGACATGTACACTGTGAGGAATAAGCAGTCAACAGTGGTCACTTAGGTCACAAAGCAGCAGCTCTGTGCCCTGGTCAGAGAGAAAGAACAGAACTGATACTATATGGCCATCAGCCATCTGAAGGTAGTAATGAGAACATGGTACAAAGAAAGTCTACCCGCAATGCATATGTTAAATCTGTTCACAAGATACATTTGTTGAATAGTTTTGAATAGCTAAAAAATTGAGGAAAATCTGTTCATACACAATTCACGAAGAGAGAACAAGGACAAATTTGCCAAGCAAATTGTTTGCTATGCATAGATATCCCAGCTGTCCTCATTATCTTATTTATCCTGTTTGAATCTCCCTTGCACTCCTACCTACTTGCCTGGTTTACCCAATGTCATCCCTTCCTTTATCATGCCATGATTTCTCTAAGGCACAGTTACATCTCCATCTGAAAAACTTATTCTTCCACTGAAGTTCTTTTTTTTTCCTTTTTTTTTTTTCCTTTCAGAATGCTTGCAATGAAAATACAAAAGGGTTAAACATATAATAAAAGCCCACCGAAATCTTTTCGTTGAGTGTGTGACATTAAGTTACAAGTGCCAGTAAAATGGCTGCTTCCTCTGCAGACAGATAGTGATTAGAATTTTAAAGGCACAGAAACTAAACCCCAAATCTTTCCAATGGAATAAGCAGTACAACAGACCAACAGTCAGGTGCGCTGTTCAAACTTTGGATTCATTGCAACATCAATGTTATATATAACCATACAGCCCTTTTTGTATTTGTCTGTTATTGATACGGTTCTGATACAATTGCATCTTGAAAAGGGAAATGGCAGTAGGCCATAGGGAGTCAGACAATGTTAAAACAACGAGAGCAGCAGGGGACTGAAGTCAGCAGAGACAGGTCCTGCAGGCTCTCCACCCCGCTGGGACTAGAATTGCTGTAAACACTAGAGCTGGAATACTGGGCTTCACTAATTCTCAGAGTATGAACAGTAAATGCTTTCAATTTGAAGCGACATTTACATGTAATTTAGCTGCATCGGTTCCACTCTTGCTCTCTTTTCAGAGCCAGTCAGCTTTATTGTTAAAGAAATGTTAGGGCACAAACACGTAGAGCAAAGTGCATGTGTAACTTGTAAACAAGCCCTCTGGACCACCTCAGAATGCATCAAACAGCCTGTGGTGAAACAGAAGCAAACAGCATTGCCCTGGATTGATAGCACAGGGCTGGAGGAGAAAAGAAATCACCCACTAAATCTTAGCTGTTCAGTTTCTTAAGAGAGGAATAAACATTTTGCACTTTAAATGGGTACCAACAGCTTGAAAATTACACTTCCCTTAGAAAATTTTATAATCACTGTATTACAAGGAGTCCATAAAATTGCTGTGACTATTAAAGAAGCCTAACAAAATCTTTCACTTTTATTTTTTTTATTTCTGATTTCTTATTTAGAGAATATGACAGAATTTAGTGGACTGCTAGTCTAAGTCTATTAAGGTAAAGAAGGTAAGTCTTAAATCTTTCAAAGATCAAAATCCTCAGCTTGCAGATCACTAATACTCTCTCCCTGTTCAGTGGGGTTTATTAACATTTTCAGGTTAAGCACATACTAAAATGCTATACCAAGACATTAGTTTGGTTTCTTTTATTTGTCAACTACATCTTTAAGTCTTTCAAATGTCAAATAAAGGTAAACAGAAGAGCAGTAATAAATACATTTTAAAGACTGAGTCACAAATTCATAAAGAAAACCACATTAAATACAAATGAGCTTGTCTTTCAAACAGCATTTAAAGATTTTTTTTCTTCTTTTACTTACTTGACAAATCCAATTTCCATACACAGTGGATATGTTATGCATGTGGACATTTGTGAAAACAACAGCTACCAGAGGTTAAACTTTGCGTGTATGTATGTTTTGAAAATTAATTTAATTTAATGGCATATTAGCTATTTGACATAGTCTAGGTTAGCTCATTGCTGCTTTAGACTGCCACAACCCCAAAATTATGGTTAGTTACTGTTCTCCCTGCAGGCTACCAAGCAAATAATGAATCACTGCTTTTCCCAGGTGATTACTGCTCACTTGTAGTCATGTCCTCTACTGTCTGTCTGCCACTCTCTGTTCTCAGCTGCTTTGCCAAATAAATCTAAGCAGGTCACTTACAAGAAGGCATGAAAGGCATGAAATAGCACGTGAGTATTCTCTCTTTGGTCTCTTAGGACCAGTAAGAATGATCTTCGGTACCCAGAAACGTCCTCTAGAGGCCACTGTCTGCCCTATCATCCATATCCAAGAGGTCAAATACCTTTTCCTTGATGCACTCTACCCGCACTCCTGGAATATTCCTCCTTCCCAGTTTCCTTGAAACATGGTGCTCACTATGGTCTTCCAATACGAGGTGACCACCCCAGTGGCCTGTTGCCAGACACCAAAAGGCATGTGAATGTTTACATTCACAGCAGATTCTTGTTTCTTACCAATATGCTTGTCTCTATATGCTCAAAATAAAACCTTTTTACGGCAATCTTGCTCATAGCAATATTACAAAATAATCAAATAACAATATTTATTTTCTGTTCATCAGAGGCAACTTCTTCAGTCTCTACAGGGGCATTTCTGCCTTTATTGACTGCGTGTTTGTATGCATGAAGTTCAATGTTTTTGTGAAAAAGTACTAGAGCTAATTACAACGTCTTTTCAGTACTCCCAATGAACCAAAACAAAAATACTGGGCCAAGCAAGTAATTGTACATTATTAGCACCCAAGCTGCCTAAAGGTTTCAATAACATTATAACCCAAAATAACTGTTATATCATGTAACCAGAATTCAGGCTTATCACTGTGCCCTCAATGATATCAAATAGATGATGATATCAGATCATGGTACTTCAACCTTCCAAACTACTTTGTGTCACAGGAAAACACAAAGGGTACAGCTGTGCTACAAACAAGCAATGCCTTCTGAAATGGCAAGAATGGTTCCGCCACAGCATACCAAGATGATTCATCAAGTGAAACAAACCAAAGAAATCCTCCAAACCCCCACCACAGAAGACTCTATTAATGACACTGGGAAAAATCCTCACTGATCACAGCAATCAGTTTGACCTTGAGACTGTATGCAAGATAAAATGGCCTGGCCTCTTAGGAAGAAAAAATCGTGTACTGCTTTAGAACATTGCTCTGCCCTGTTCAGCATCTTGTCTTTAACTGAGCACAATCATGGATATCTCAGGGACATTCCAGAAAACAACAACAGCATACAAAGGCCTAGCTAATTGCAGTAAGTCCTGAAGCATGACACTGCAGAGTTACAGTAACTTGAAAACACAGGATATAATGCTGACACCCAGGTTTGATCCAAGAAGAACATGAACAAAAATATGTAGGTTTCCTATTCTACACACTAGTCCATTTTCTTTCACATTTCACATAACTCACAGCATATATGTGTATATATGCACAAGACAGAGAGTATGTCTTGAAATGATTATCTAAAGACTTCTTTCAGCTGCCCATATGGATGGGCTAGCCTGCATTTGAGCAGTTTCAAGTGAATTTTGCCCTATAGTCACTATGGCACCAGGTGATTCTGTGCTTTCCATAGCAGGAAGACATCCTCTGCACTAATTACTAAACTGTTTAGAATTTTGTACTACAAAAATAGTTACTTACAACCATGGTTATTTACAGCCATGTAAGAAACTGGTACAAACATTAAAACATACCAGTTCAAGCAAATCTCCCTTGCCTCCTTTTCAATAGTTTGCGTATCATCTTGGCATCATATTTAGTCTGTAATAAATCAGGCCTTGACCAGTAATACTTAAAAAGTATTTCAGATTCAAGTATCTTAAATGAGATCCATGTTTCTTAATGAGATCCAAAGGTGAGATTTATCATTTGGCCATAGGATATCTAATACAAAGTATCTGCTAATATTTAAAAAATATCCTTAAGAATTTTGCCATGTCAAGAAATTGTCCTCCAAATCAAATAGCCATGAAAATACAGTGGATTTTTAATTTAATCTACAGACAGATAGTAAGAGATAATTTAATCAGTACTACATCTAAAATCTTCCATCTTTAATGTATGTCTTAAATACACATCATAGATCATAGTCTTTGATTATTAACTATTGCAAGGTCTTGAAAGATTATGGGTTTAAAAACTACATAATCACATGCATGAACAGGTTGGTCTGGAGTAAGAAGTTAACATGTTCCACTGTAATTGCATGAATGTGAAGATTTATTTTATAACAGATGTAAATTAAGATAATTCATTCCCTGCTGAACAGACTAAGTCCTCAGTGTAGTAGCTAAATTACCTGAATTAACCCCATAGTTGCCACAGAAATTAAGAACACACAAATAATACAGTCTATAAAAAAAGATCCTGAAAATTTCTTTGATGGCTCCTTCATTAGCAGTTGAACTGTTTGGACACTTCTCTTTCTTTGAAAACACCAAGGAATGTGAAAGAGAAAAAGGATCTGTTTCTAGTACAAAGTTACCTTGCTGTTGAAAATGATAAAGATAAGGTTCAGGTTTACTCAACGGAGAAAAAAAGAAGAGGAAAAGTAAATGGCCTGTAGCTTCCCAATTGCTACTGCCTGTAGGGTTTCTGCATGTGCTCCTGCTCATGTGATACATTGCAGGCTAAATGGTTACATCACTCACCTACTCACATATATTAGCATTGCATCAACATTCATACTGTTTATCGCATAAAAAGGGGGGGAAAAAAGACCTTGAAAGAACCTGACATTTGAGTTGTACAGTAGTTGGCATTTCCTCCTACTAATACATCCTTGCTTCTTCTAAGGAAGACAAACAGTTTGATGCATTCAGATGGGTAGCTGAGAAAGGTAAGTTGCCTCAGATCACTCTACAGAAGGTCACTACTTAGTTGGCAAGAAGCCGCAGAAACTAGCAAAACTCATCACAGCATTCGAAGTGACAAATTCATTACAAATATAGACTCATATATGTATTCTGCTCCAAGAAGTATACACAGGTCATGTAAAAGACTAAGCACAACATAAATTCTGAGTTACTAAATTAAATGCAACCATTTATCCAGTGGATATCATTAGATATCCATTCCATGGTATCTTGCATCTTCAGTAAAACATGACAGCTCAGGAAAGCCAGTGAAAAGTACCTATCTGAAACTTCTTGGTCTCAAAGCATAAAATATTAAGAGAGGATCTATATTGTGTGCTACACAGAAGACCAAACATAGGACTTCTCAGTCCCCTTCTTGCCTTTTTAACTCTGAATTATAGCAAATGGTTGAAGACTTGTGAGTAATTTGTATTCAGGTGTAAATAAAGCAGGTAAAGATCTGCATTTTCAGTTGAGTATTCCTGACAACAAAGTTCAGAGATGATGTATCCTTCTGATGATCAGCCATAACCCATCCTCTGCCCCTTGAAAATGCAGAAATTTGGTTTCAGATTTACTGCGTCAGATGGAGATTGCTGGGGGATAACAAAAAGGCATAGATTTTACTATCCAACACAAATGAAGAATTAATCCCTTTGGCTGAATGACGGCTTTGGAAATAATTGAGGGAATTCTCTCACCACCAGACAATACAAAATCACAGCTTTTACACTCAGTGAAAGAAAGAAACCAATGAGACAAGAAGAGACTTCATGACTGAGACCAGAAGGCTCTCACTATGCCACTCTGTTCTCGTGAGACCTCACTTGCAGTATTGTGTGCAGTTCTGGTGTCCTCAACATAAAAAGAACATGGAACTGTTAGAACAAGTCCAGAAGAGGGCCAAAAGGATGATCAGGGGACTGGAGCACCTCTCGTATGAAGACAGGCTGAGAAAGTTGGGGCTGTTCAGCCTGGAGAAGAGAAGGCTACATGGAGACCTCATAGCAGCCTTCCAGTATCTGAAGGGGGCCTACAGAAATGCTGATGACAGACTGTTCATTAGTGACTGTAGTGATAGGACAAGGGGTAACTGGTTAAAACTTAAACAGGGGAAGTTTAGATTGGATATAAGGAAGAAATTCTTTACTGTAAGGGTGGTGAGGCACTGGAATGAGTTGTCCAGGGAAGTTGTGAGTGCTCCATCCCTGTCAGTGTTCAAGGCCAGGTTGGATGAAGCCTTGGGTGATATGGTTTAGTGCAAGGTGTCCCTGCCCATGGTAAGGTCCTTTCCAACCCTAACTATTCTATGATTCTATATGATTCTTTGAGACCACCAAATTCTACCCAATGCAGGATTACACTGAATAAAATACTGATTGAGCCTGTTGCAGCCTCCTAATGTAGCCATGTCTAATGGCCTTTGCTGGGCCCTTGGTGGCAAATACACAAAGACCAGAATTCTCAAATATACTAGAAAGCTAGATTCAAGAAGTCTGCTCTGGACTATGCTCTTACCACCCTACCTGAGACTTATGGGAAGATTTCTTTGAGACTACAGGTCTGTGCAAAGATTTAGTATGGGGACTTCACAAAGTAGTCCTACTAGCAGCACTGCTTTCAGATATAGAATTACTTTATATTCAGAGCTGCCCTTTGCTACTAGAGCTGACAGTTACCTCCCTCTCTGGCACTTTTTTAAATCAAGCTTTAGTTCACCATGTCTGAGGACAGAAAACTTTATACTGAGGTGCAAGAGCATGTTCTTGCATACTCTGAAATCTATGTGGTACAGTGTTTTAATGGATTGGTGTTTCACCTCTATGCATTTGGTCCTTGTCCAGTTTAAGATAAAAGACATAAATGAATGTAAAGATCTTCCTTACAGTCCTTGGCTTTACCTCAGTCACAAAAGCTCTACTCAGTCTGCAGCAGAATTATAGCTGCTGTTCAGCACTAGCATATTAGAGGAACTGCCTTGCCAGCACTACAGTGCATGAACGGTACTGGTTGAGAGATTGCACACTCCCACCTGCACTATACTTAGTTCTAGCCAACACTAATCATTTCCAAGAGACATCTACTAACGCGCATTTCCTCTGAGAATACTGACTAATGGTGAATATCGATACAGCAAACTGATAGGATATATGATTTAGATATACCTCTTTCACGTAATGGAAGGATTTAACTTAAAGGGATTTGTGACCTATAAAATATTCACTGTAATTAATGATTAAATAATTACAAAAGTTCAGACATCAGTTTTAATTACAGTTGTTAGCCTTATTGTCCTGCTAAAGCAAAGCTTCCTGGTGTGGGCTTCTTTTTTTCTTTCTTAATGGGAGACAAACAAATTGTTCACTGTTTAAAGCTGGTTTCTCTTTTGGAGCCCTTTCTCACACATATCCAATGCCCCTGACCTCAGGCATCTGTCACAGCAACACCTCTGCTCATAGCAGGAGAGAAGGTGAAGGGCTTCATCGGAAGCAGATGCCAAAAGTCTCTTAATGTGGGCTGGGGCTGAGTGATCATCACTCTCAGCTGCAGTATGACTTGGAATCTTCTCCAGCCCAGGAGGTTCAAGGACAACACGAAGATAAGCTCTGATTCTGCTGCTCCGTCTGTCTCCCACTCTGCAGAAAGTGCTGATGGGAAGGCAACCACACAAGCTCAAAGGGCTAGGTTTTGCCCTAAGTTATCCTCTTGTCAGCTCAGTAACAGCCACTGCATTATGCAGAGCAGAAAGAGGACCTATTTTTTATAGTTTTATGGTGTCCTTTATTCAGTTCTTTTCAGTTTTTAAATAAGTATCATTGCATAACAGAACCACAACTGGCACTTGAAAATGGTAGTTCTGAGGAAGGAAAATAGATACATGAAAAATAATAATGTATTTCCAACACATCTGTGTGAAAGACCTTATCTATAGGTCTTGGAGGTCTTCCAAGCCAATGGCCACTGGATCAGAGCAAAAGAACTAAAAATGGTATTTTAGCCACCCTCTAAAATGGAAAATGCAATGCCGTCAGAAAAAGAAACAGAAGAATGCGGGATGTGGGTGCATGCATATGTGAAAGAAAAAGCATATGCAAGAAAAAACGTCTAACAAACTCCACAAGCTTGTTTAGCATATTGAACAAACTTTTCTGTACTGCATGTTATTGACTCTTCTGTGATTCATATTGCCAAATTTTATAAAATATTTCAAAGCATTAATTAATTTAGTTCTGTAAGCATCATGGTCCATTAAGCAAGTATCTTTCTAACTCCTAAGAATTTATTTCCCAAAATCTACAGATGGCAACAGGAGTCCTTCCACTGTCTTTAGCTTTCTTTGGATCTGATACCAATGCTACCAAAGTTGAACAACTTGCTCAGTAACCCTAACGTGAACTGCTGGGCATTTTCTTTTCAGAGTACCCATCATTAAAAGGTTAGGTAAAATCTTCAAAGGCACTGGACTCTGGTGGTGAAATCCTGGTATAATTGAAGTCAATAGCAAACCCACCTGTGACTTCCAGAGTTTCTCCTCAGTGTCACTTCCCCAGGTCATGCCTGCCACATTACTAAAGCCAGAAGCAATTGAAGAGCACCACAAGCATATGTGAGCTTTCTGAGCGGCACAGCTTCACATGTCTGAGTAAAGGAACCAGTCAGGTTTTATAACAGCCGATAACATACACTGATTTCTCTATCCCTAATGCAATTAGATGAAACATTTAAGTATGAATATGCAAGTACCTGTACTCAAATTGGCATAAAAATGCAAGGATTTCCTTCCCTTGCATTGTTACCCAGCAACAGCTGCAGTCTTAAAATGCCAATTAGCCTCCTGAAGCCAATCAAAATGCAAAAAATTACACAACTGGAGAAAAGAGTTATGCCGTATTTACATATGCAGCATGATAGCAGTTTGATTGTCTGAGGCAACTCAGCTTTCGCACAATTTTGACATAGAATTGCTTATAGTGAGCAGAACAACCCTATGCAAGAACATTCTAGTCACTAGTAGACTACTATGCTAAGTCACCTGTGTAAACAGCCATATTTATCTGCTACCAGATTTTGGCCACAGGATCGACTATCTCATGTAACAACTGCTTCACTTATCCTGAAGCTCTTCCTGCATGTTGCAGAAATCCTTTCTTTCACATACTCCACAAGTTACCTACCATCTTGTGTTCTGTCTCTCCTCACCAGCTAAAGCTATTTGCCTTCTCTGTTTCTCTAAAGGATCATTCTTTAAATGCTGACTATCAGTATTTGCCAGTCACTTTGAACATGCACAGTGAAGGTCCAGCCAATAATCCAAACAAGCTAGCAGGCAATGGGCTATGCCACTACTGCAAACATGTACAGGTGCTGAGATATATTTCACTTTTGGATCTCTAAATTCTTACTGTAGATAATGGATGTAAGAAAATCATCATTCTATGCTGCAACTGAATGAAGCAGCAAGATCAGTTCACAAAGACTCCCGTTTCCAGCCCACACCCATTGAGTGCAAACTAGGAAAGACGTTTACTTATCATCTTTGAGGACCCTCCCCATAAGTCCTAAATTGGCTGATACCCTAAGCACCACCAAAATACAAACACTGAACAGCCAATGACTGTAAATAGCTCCAATAGTTATGTGAACATTGACTTGGGGAGACCACTGCACCATGCTTAAAAGTCTCATGCCTTTAGAACACAGCTGCTTCCTTTAACTTGCGAGAGAAAAGAACCTTCCAATTCTGAATCAAAGAAGAGCTTTGATTTTCAGATTTGTCTGTTTTCCAAATATATTAGCTAGAGTAAACAAATAATGAGAGACAGCTATCCTTCCCTCTAAAACCGTCCATTATGATAGTCCTAGACTATCACAGCTACCATGATACAACTAATTCTGCCAGATGTGTACAACTTTGCATATATTTTTATTACAATTTGACTTGTATTCTCACAGCACTATTTCCCCTACAAAACTTCCTTGGTTCTAAAAAATGTTTGCCTTCCTAAGAGACTGATCCAAGCCAAAGCTTAAACTAATCATAGCTTAGCCTTTTTTCACTTTGCACCTTGCTAAATGAGTCGGCACAAAGTTCCACACTGCTGTGAGTAGATTATTACCAGTATCTGCAACAGCTAGCTACTCTCCACCTGCTCTGCACTTATTGAAAGACAGGATCAGCCTCATTCAATAGCCAAATCCTTCAGTTTCACTTCCTTGCATTGCTTTTTCTGTTTCTCCGGTTTTCTTTTGTAGCTATGCAATCACAGGAAACAGAACCTCAAAAGGTCACCTAGCCCATCACTCTGTCCCAAAGCAAGATCAAATAAATCAGATTGCATTACCTCATTACTAGAAAGATATTTTGGTTTTGCTTTTTAAGATAAAATCTTTTTTTTTTCCTATACCACTTATCCATAAAACTGAGCAACCCCATAGTTTTCCTCAGCGTGCAAGAAACAAACAGCGTCGCTCATTCCAAGACTAACAACCGTAGCTTCTAACTACAGAGACTGACATATTCCTATATTTTAATTTCAAGAGTATTTTTAGAAAAATCATATATTCAGGAATTTTATAATTAACACTTCTGCTGAATTTTCAGCTTGCCACAGAGTTCCACACCCATACGTTACAAAAATCAAAAGATGATTACCACTGAAATTGTCTGGGATGATGAAAGTACACTGAGTCTTCAGAAGGCAGTACACTGTACATCAAAAAGATGTTCTCTTTTGAAATAGCTTATCTTCAGCAATCCCCTGCACAGGATCACATACATACTTGCTTTTGAGGCAAATGGGAATTGTGCCTCACCTGCAGTTATAACAGTGTATCTTACCTTCCCAACAGTGGGCCTGATTCTTCTCTTAAACGTGCTGCTGTAAAACATAACTGATGAGGCAGAGCTCAGTGGTCTGGCATCAATATACAGGATGACTGTATAATATCTATAAGTATACACAAACCAATCTCCTGGGTTTGGCATTGTAGTTACTGTTATGGAGAAGACAGAGAGTAATTATGTTGTTTGCTTTTTTAAAACACTGCCCCATCAGTGTTTCACTCTGAAATGCAGCATGAGAGACAAGGTTTAAGCTCTATTTCCCCCATGTTAGCCAGATAAGTTGGCACCATATTTTTCATCCAATCTGACCTTGACTCACAATAAAATAGCAGTCTTGTCTCTACAGGATGTCTAACATGCATATGTTATTCTTGCTAGTAGCCCAAGTCATGCAACTGAACACCTTGTGCTAAGTGCTGTAAAATAACACAAGAAAAAAAGTCCCTGTAGAAAAAGCACATCTGCTTTGTCAGTCATAAAGCCTTAAAATACAGCTTCAAGTGATTCCACATCTCACTATCCCCTATGACTCTGTCTTTATCTCTTCTTGACATTGCTGAGAACAATCTCATTTTGACTACAAGTGCAAAACAGATGTCACTGCACGTGTGAAAAAAAAATCAAAACCTTAAAGGTGAGTGCAGATTCTATAGACTACTAACTCATGTCAAACCTAAGAGTATTTTTAACTTAAAAATATGCCTGAAGCCTTGCTATAAAAAGGCAGAGCTTTTTGTGAAAGAAACTTTGCTTCTTTAAAATGACCTCACAAATTTTGATTTTGAATTTAAACTATCAATTATATTTTTTATTTGTCATCAACATTTGTAGCCCTAGTATGTGTTTACACCTGACATTCTGCCAGGCCTGTAATTCTTTCCATGGTATTCAAGTTCTTCTTGCAGCAACAGCTAGATACTTTCAAGAGAGCCAGTAAAATCACTAGACAGGCTGAATTTACACTAGTGCTACAAAGAGTTTGATCCTTAATGTCCTAACTGTGTCCAAGGTAGGGATTTTTGTATCTCTAAAGCAATATGAACCCATCTGTGTCCTATGCACAGCAAAGTAAACAGAATTATTTTTTTCTTTCATTTTATTTTAGCATCAGGAAGCTCAGTATCATCTCTAATCTGTGAATCCAACAATGCTTAGAGTCAACACCAACTAGCATGAAGGTACAGGAGACAGAACAGCATGATGTATTGTTGTGGAAATACAAAAATTACGTGTTTTCATTATTCCACAGTGTCACTACTCATGTTAAAACCAATGTATTCCTTAATACAAAATAAAGACTTATTAAACAATCAAACAATCTGAACTGTTCTGCCCCAGTTTTGTTTCTAAGTTGTGTTTGCTTAAGAGAATGTCTCCCTCTTTTGTCCCACTCCCCTGGACATTACATCTTTTTTCACACTCTTCACTTTAGTTTCTGTGATTCTATGAAAAAACTTTAAATGGGAAGGGCCTATTTGGTCAACCATGGCATCTTTCAGCTGGTGATGTACTGATTCCTACTGTACCTTTTCAAACTTGCAATATAACTGTTTTTATGATTAAAAATGGGATTTCCTTTCCCAAATATTTCAGAACAAAGAAAGTAGGCAGAGAGGATTTTAAAGGATATTTTTCAGTGACACTGGCCTCCAGCTTGCATTCTCCTCCCACCCTTCTGACCTGTGCAGATGTTGTGGATTCCCTTTCACCACCTGATCCAACAGAAGAGACGGCTCTTGCCTCTAGGGATGTTTCTATTCCCAGTGACATGTGGAGATGCCAGAAATGAAATTACCTGTACATGGCAGTATCAGGTGAAGTCAGTATAGCTATAGCAGCATACTCTATCATCACGTTTAAATAGAGTAAGAGAACCTGATTTAAATATACTTCTTTTTTTCTCACAACCTCTCACATGTTTCCATAATACTTGCACGCTATTGTGCAGCCTGAACTTTGGAGTTTTATTATGGCACTATCCTGATTTGAACGCATCTGAAAAGAGGATTGGGCCACACCTCAAGATATTCTTTCCAATCCAATTTTTCTACAGTCCTGTAAACTATATACAATATGACATCTGCATCAAAATACACTCTTGGATGAGCTCTACAAGGACTGTCATAGATATTGTTTCAATATTGTCATAAAAAAAAACACTGTTACTTCCACACTTTTTCAAGTCTTGGGTCAGTATACAGTTTTAACATTTCATTAAGGCACATTAGGTACAAACGTTCTATGTCACTTTGCCATAACATACTATCTATCTCAAGCACTTAATAATCAACTTGCTTCCAAAAAATACACAACAGGAAGGAAACATGAATTATACTTTATTCAACCAAGTGAATTGATTATCTTGGTAAGTCTATCAGCCTCATAAAATTTCGTGCTCCAGACTCTTACTAGTTTTTCAAGAAAAAGGATCTTCTCAACTACTTTGCACCTCCTACAGCTATCCCAGCACAGAGTGATCAAAGCCACCTCAGGTATATTTGCACACCCTGTACCCATACGTGACCATCCTAATGGAGACATAGTCTTATTGGCTTACTGACAAGTAAGTAGAGAGAAAAGAGACAGAAAATAAAATCTCACTGAGTGGAATGAGAATGGGCTCACACCCTTCCACTCAGGCAAAGGCTAGTAAAGACTCATCTAACACCTCTACTCTAGTTACTCCTTCTCAGATTACTTCTCGGGTGTCACCATCAAACTGAAATCCCTTCTGTCACAGATCTAAAAAACAACATCATACTATTTACCGCCATTGAGGGGAACCTGTTCTTTTTTTCCCTCCTCACTTTCTTTTCCTTGCTGGCCCATAATAATAGTTTAAAGGAAAAAGAAAAAGCCTCCAAAATGAGTGAGTAGCCCGGGTTAGAAATGCTAGAGCTAACACCTGCAGATCTGCTCTCAAGCCACACTGACAACTTGCAAAGTATCTCTTTTGTATTAGAAAAGATGGAGTAACAGTTACTAAGATCAAAAAAAGGGGCAAAAATGGTAAAAGGATCAGAATAACAGTGGACTGCAAAGCAATGTACACCTACTTTTTATGCAACACTACCTGTAATCCATAAAAGCATTTCACAAGACAAAAGAAGTTGCACAATGTTACACAAGCAATGAGGTGTATCCAAAACTATTTTCTATATCTCTGCCATCCAATGACACACTGGGAATCTCTACAACTGTAAATGAACCTCGAGTGATTGCAGCTATTTTGCTGAAAATGATTTTTTTTACCATGCAGACCCCAGTGCTGAAGCCTAATGTTGGGAGAATTCCCTTTCTCTCATGCCTCTTAACCAAAGGCATAAGGCTTTCAAGCAGTGCTCACTGAACACTTAGAAAAACAAGCTGCTTAGTCTTTTAGGGGCATGTGGCCCTCAGTGCCACTAAGTAAACTTGTAGAAGATGGTACCACATAAATCTTTCCAATTTCAGCTCCTCATACAAGGAGCTAACCTCCGACATACGAGGTTAAATTACTCATTCTTGTTATTTTAAAATGAGGCACCTGGCAAATCAAACAGTAGTAAAGTCACATGAGGATGTGGTTCTGGGCAACCCAATCTAGTTGAAGATGTCCCTGTTCATTGCAGGAGGTCAGGAGGTTGGACTAGATGATCTTTGAAGGTCCCTTCCAACCCACACTATTCTATGATTCTATGATCTGATTTAACCAAAGTATTTTGGATTTAAATGCAATTTGTTTTGTGACATAATTTAATGAAGTATTAAAAAAGCCATTTCTAACAGAAAACCAAGCTATTTCCTTCTGGAAGACAAAATACTGGGTTGGGGTTGGGTTTTTTATTATTACAGTCCTGCTTACAGGTTTTTATAACAAGATGTAAAAACTTCTCCAGCTTCAGTGACTATGGGGTTTATTTTTTTTCAAAACTTTGTTTAAGTAATGAACTTAACCTCTGACTCAAATGCTTAGGCTCTAATTCTGTAAACATCAAGTTTAACCTATAGGCAGCAGACAAATAGACCTTTGTAGTTTAATATGAGTACCCAGGTGAGTATGTCACACAAAAATCAGGATTTTATTCTGCTCTGCTCTACCTATTAGCAGACATCTTGTTTTCTAAAGCATAAGATTCCTCCCAATCTTTCTGGCAGGTATCTGCAATTATTAATATATAATGTAGTTGGTTCTCAATATTTGCAGCAATGCATTCAAACTTATCTACTGTCTTGTATGATGCATATAAGAGTTAATGTACTTAAACCAGTTGTACGTTCTTCATTTACAACCAGATTTAATTATATGACTAAAATCTCTGTGCACAGTTCAAGGTAAGCAAAAAAGCTTCAAGGAAGATGAAGAAGCAAGAGCTGAATATATTTAAAAGATTATTTTCCAGAAGTAGAGAGGATATTACCACAAATGATTATGAATATCCTGTGCCTCTCAATTTGATACTGTTTTTGATCATTAGTGTTTCAGTCTATCTGTAAACAGGAGCAGCAACCTGCCTCAGGAGAGAACAGTAACACAGTGATACCTCTTGGGGAAGATTGTTTTTAAGCTTACCACAACCAAGGTAATGGTTGACCAAGAAACTACTTACAGCAATGACATGCCAAACTCAAATGCAGTATTCAGACCTTTGGGCAAAATGATAAAGCAATCAAAAATTTAACTGATAAAGCACGGTTTAATAATTATATTTTAAATTTAATTGCTTTGAAAGCCATAGTGGAAAAGTAAGTTAACAGCTGAAAAACCTAGAAACTAATACAAAATGCATTCTTCCCCTGAAGAAATTATCAGTGACTTCAGCGGAACAGGATTAGACCACTGGCTCTGTAAACGTAGCCATGCAAATGTATTGTTTCCTTGTACTAATATAGCTGTCTGGCAAATTCTTTTTGCTGTTACCATGGCTTTTTTAACATTTTGATGTTTCAGCAGAAAAATAACAGTTAAGTGTATGTGTGAACACTAACTGAGACATTTTTAGTCGTTTTTAGGGTTACAGTTAACAGTAAGGTCAAAATTTCTCCTTTAAAAATGTTAAGCTTTCATCTGAAATTGGTAATCCTCATACATGAAAAGTCATAATATGTATCAACAACATTTTTTTCAGGAAAGCTCCAGATTCTGCTTTCTTAGTTTCCAGTCCTCAAATCTTTTTCTCTTCAAAAACAAGGGACAGGTAGAATTTCCTGACTTATTTGCATCCTTACATCAAACTACTACATATGAGTAACAAAAGGTCTCTATTTCTCTTACAATTACTTTAAAATCCAGCCTACAGTAGAAGCCTTTCCCAGTAACAGTCATGCCACTCAACAGCTCTTGGGGATGTGTTTTTCTAGGACTCATGCTATCTGGAATCACAGAATACTTGGAAGGGACACATAAGGATCATCAATTCCAGCTCCCTGAAACTCACAGTACTGCCTAAAACTAAACCACATGAATTAGAGCATCATCCAGTTGCTTCTTGAACTCAGAGGCACTTAATGAAGTGTTCCCCGTAAATGACTCCACTAGACAGCAGCATTTTGGAATTCAGGAGAGTTGCTGCAATTTGCAGACATTTGGAGGGAAATACTTAGCAATGCACTGTGCAAGCCCAGAACTCTGCCTAAGCAATTTTAAGAATTCAGGCTCAGCTTCCCCCAATTCCTGTTTTACTTGTACTTTTTTCTTTTCTTTGAGAGCCACTGGTTCTTTCTTTATTTCCCTGTTTTCATGTATCTAGTTTTCCATACTCAGTCATTAGAAACATATATGTAACAAATCAGTGGAGTTCTTATGTCTCTTTCACAGGGTAATGTGTTTCCCCTTTTTGTGAAGAGGTTTAATTTTATCAGCAGATTTTTCAAAAAGAAAGAAAAATTAGGAGAAGTAGATAATGAAGGCAGAAAATATAATCTGCCATGAAGTACACATATTCCCCAACTGGTTAAGCACAGTTAGACTCATGATATTTAGCCATTGGAACAATCATGGTCTAAATCTAGCATGCTGAATAGCAAAAGCAAAGCTTTAAGATTGGAAGATTGGAGAACTGAGATTGGAATAACAGTTCCTGTAATTGTGTGCTCAGTTTATATCAACCTTTCAATTGAAATGCCTCAAAATTAAAAGCCTTTATACACTGAGAAACTAGTGGCATACTGGCTCTGGGAACCTGTAAACCCTGATGCTACCAGTGTTCATCAACTTGGTGTTGACAGATCTACACTGAACATGATTATTATGAAAGTGTAAGAATTGAGACTCTTGCCAAGTGTAGGAAAGTGAGAAAATTGGTAAGCAAGGTATCCCATTTCAGCTTCTCTTAACTTCCAAGTACATAATTACAAGTGAGACTTCTACGTAGCTGCATAAAGTGATGATGGCTCACTAACTTCTGTGAAACAATGAAACCTATGTAGAGCTCACAACTTTAGGAATCCTTTTGCAATACAGTAATGCAAAGACAGTTTCTTAGACCACAGTATTTATACAGTTAATTTATTAACTGTAATTCTCAAAAAGCTGCTCTATCATTTTTTTCTTAGTTTCTGAAGTGATTTGGCTAGCATCTGGAAACAAAGATGCAGGAATTGCTCAGTGGCTTCTGGTGTGTATTTGATAAACTGAAAACAATCCTAAAAACAAAAATGAAGATGCTTTCATTGAGAGTACAAAGAATGGTGATTCTGAACACAAAATGGCAATTACAGGAGTCAATCTGAATACAATTTCTGGAAGCCTCAGAACCATACTCTGATACGTGTTACTGGCAGTACTGCTTTGAATCTGCTTGTTCTGCTATTTCAGTAAGCTATACTTATGCTCCTAAAAATCTGAATTCCAGGCTAGCCACATTTTATTGAATTTGGCAAGAAGTGCAGGTATAGGAGAAGGGTTTTTCATATCAGTATTTTAAACAGAACAAATACATCACATTTTTCATAGAATAAAAATTTATTAACTGTAACAAATAATATATAAAATGAAAAAAAGGAAGTGCACGGTGCATGAGTTATTAACATAGGTGCACTCTTATCACAGGCCCTTATTTTCCACTGGAGTTGGCTGGAATTAACACTGTGGCAATCTGTGCTGGCTCTTGGTGGGAGGTAAAGAAAGATGGTATATGAGCTGAGACCCACTCTGCAGAGCTGTCTATGAAGCACAGTAGCTGCTGCAGTGAAATGACTGGGTGTTTTGTTCCATACTGCTTTGCACAGTTGCTAAATCAGGATGCTCAGTCTTCAAGGTAAACTATTCAAGTAGCTTTTTCTCCAGCATGCTGTGTCACAAAGGCCAAACGGACCTATGGAAAAGATCTACCCTTTTTCTTTCTTTTCTTTCTTCTAATCATCATCTGCTCCTCAGCCAAGGTCACTGATAAGCAACAACAAAAAAAGGCATTGTTAGATTGGAAAGGTCATAGATAAAAATCTCCATCCTTTCCCACATACGTTTTATCTCATAAAATGTGAAATGGGTCAGTCTCATGGTGGGCAGTTTAGAAAACCTGTCAATGATGGCTGCTTTAAGTCTATCACCTCTTGAAGAGCTGGCATACAGGATATGGACTACCACATATAGCAGCTGTAAAAAACATGGCAGAAACTATGACTGAACAGGCAATAATCTGTTCATAAAGTGCAAAAACTCCTGAGAAGGTTCTTCAAAGCAGCTGGAGTTCACCCAGACATGCTACCAGCCCTTTTGCAACAAGCACTTCTTCAGAGCTGATAAAGGTGAGGCAGTAACACATTGTAAAAGGAGAAGTAAAACAGGCCTTCACAGACATTCATTCTTGAAGTTTAAAGAATACATGCTGGAAAATGCTGATGGTGCCCTCAAGTTAAAAGGGGATGTGCGTGTAAAAATCAACCTGAAAATCCATAAATGGAAATGGATAATAACTGCTACTGTTTAATTCAGTGACCAGATTCTCTGAACCAACAACAAAATGTTTTTCTTTCCCTGAATAATAAAGAATGTTTTGAATTCGGTTTCCTCTCAGAAAGAAAGGGACTGCATGTATGAAGGTGGATACTACATGTCTACGTTTTATTCACAGAAAACTCTGTTTTGGTTACCTGTTACAAGATTGCTTGCAAAGGCTGAAGTTTCCCCTCTGTTTTAATGGCATAATAAGGTTATCTATTTCAACGCAGTTGGTTTTGCCCTTGCATGCAAAGAACTGATATTTAGTCACAGAAATTCTGTATGCCCACATATATTTATGTACATTTAGTGCACATGTATGAATACTGGCTGTCGTCTATTCTTTTTTTAATTATTACTTAGGACTGACAGTGTATACAGGACTGTTGTTACAATAAACTGGCTATTTAAAAGGCAAAGGCATTCTCTTTGTTTCCTATCTCTTTATAATTAGACACTATTCTAAGAGAGGAACGGAAGAACTGAAGGGAAGGGATGAATTCCTAGGGTTGTGGAAGAAAGTTTTAAAAAAAAGAAAAGAGTAAAAGAAAAACCAGACTAGCAGAAGTAGCACATGGAAATAAACCTACCTGAGCTTCCTTTGCTTTTCCAGCTGGTCTTTGAGCTCATGAAGCACTCCTGACTTTCATCCCGGTATGCCTTCTGACTCCTCTGTGTACCCCTTCTCAATAATCTTGTTGCTCATATCCATTTCTGAGGTTCTTTTTCTTCTTATTTGAGGTCATACGTCCAATGGCCACAGAGTTCTAATTTTTGTTAGCATCAGATTCTGTATATTGGTCAATAGAACTTCAGTTTTATCACCAGCAGCTTCTTTTTAGTCAAATGATTCTTTTTCCCTGCTGTGACATTGTTACTCATTCCTCTCATCACAGCGTCTGCATCTTTTACTTGCAAATGTCCAAAAATCACCTTTGTTCTTGTGAGAATTCTGCAGCCTGGCCTGCAAATACTATCACTGAGGACTGAAGTATGCTACAGTTGTCCAGAATATGGAGGTCCAGTAACTCCACTGAGAGTAATGTCTCTAAGCTCAGGTAGACCTAAATATGCACTTTCTCAACCTTAAAGTTGAGAAAAATGTTTTTTCATCACAGAAAGTGATGAAACCTGAAGTTTGATAAAAAATGGAGTTTGAGATTGGAACTGGATTAGTCACAATCAAAGGGTCAGCAGATTATGAAACTCTTAAAAAATTTAGCAAATTCATTTCTCTCAGTAAGTAATGTACCACCCCTGCAGACATCTCACCACTGCTGGAACAGACAGCTTCTTCTATGTGTGAAGACCGTCTAATTTGACCTGCGTAAACTCTGGGTGTTTCCTAGCAAGACCTGGAATGGACTCTGTGTGTGCATGTGCTGAAGAAACAGGCATTCCTTTGCAGTATCAACTCCAAGCCCAAGGAGTTTGGTTCTGGGGATTTTTAAATCAAACTAGACTGCATAACCAAGACACTGCAGAAATACCATTCCGAATTCATAACAACTTGTCTTAGACATGCCAAGAGCACTATAAAGACACACAGAATATAAAACAGCCCTGCACTCAACCTCATAATTTTCTACGACGTAACAGGTTTATGTCTTCCTAAATACATGTGTGTATACTCAAAAAACAATCCTGAATATTTCTGCATAGGACTTGACAGCCACAATGTACCTGAAGCTGATAGAAACATAGTTTCACATTTAAACATTGGCCTTTTCAACAACAGAGAAATTGCTAGTATCTCTGAAAATGTAACTAAAATAAATCACCAGCACTGAAAATTAAGACATTTGATTTAACAACTAATTCTGGTGAAGGAGATGAAATACAGGGATGAACCACTGACTCACAGTATCACGAGAGGCCTGGGGAACCCCTTTCAAGAGTATTCTTTATGCAAGAGAATGCCCTGCTGCAGCACCAGAAGGAATGCCAGAGCATCTACTCCAAGAGAAAGAAAAAGCACTCCCTACAATTTATCCTCACAACAAAAGTTGGGTATCTTCTCTTTCAGCATTTTGACTATTTTATTTGAACTGAGGAACTGTTCAGGAAGTGACAAAGATGGACTAGGTTAAATGCCGTAACATGGTACTTATTCACACCACATTAGGCAGAGGAACACTAAAATTAGGCATAAAATTTTATTCCCTTGGTAATATCCTCAGTGTTGGCTAGAGACAGGAGGAGAAAAGGGAATTTCCCTTGGAAAAAATAAAGCAAGCTATTGATACATAATATAAATATTGTGGCAGTAAATCGGTATGTATCACCGTTTTGGGGGGGGGGGGGGGGAGGAGGAGGAGTGGTGGGGAGGAATGTGAAACATCACTGGAGACACTGGAAAAAATTAGCCACTCAGTTCTGATCCTTTTTCATGGTTACTATACTATCCATTACATTGTGCCTGAAAACAATCATATTAATTACAAAAACATGGGTGAGTTGTTTTCTTTTGATTTCACTGGAGATGCATGAGAAATATGTTTGGCCTGTCACTCTATAAAAAGATGTAACAAGCCTGATCCAAAACTCATTGCTGTCTTTCCTTTGGGGTCAGCAGCCGCCTCATGCAAAGTTGAAAACACAGCAGCCTTCCTAAAACACATCATGAAAATGATCTGCAAAAAGCCTCTGCTTTGCACTGATTCTCTTTACCACTGCACCTAGTGATGGGCAGCACTTTCCAGATTCAGAATGAAGCAGCTGAAGTTCTGCCAAGTGAACATACACCCATAGTATATTCTGCCCTTTTTAATCAACTTCCTGATTAAAATATGCCATGCTGACATAAGGTATGAGAGACGTAGACTTTTAATACTTCACAAAATAACAGACCCCAAGTGCTGGTTTGGGTGAAAATCTGTGATCCTACAGATGTTTATGGGTTTGCCTGGTGCAGACATATAATCAATTTGGTTATGATGAACCCTCAAGATAAATAAAATTTAACATGGAAGAAACTGGTTTCTGAAACCAATTGCCCAGATGCATTAGGCAGATAGGACTTTCAGCAAACCAAAGGGTCTACTGGCAGACCCAACATTTATTTCTGAACGCTTACAGCCTAACAGCCAGTTCTATACCAGACCTGATTTGATGAATCCCTATGGGGCACCCTGCAGCTTTAGGTATATCCACAACCAAGTTGGCTACTTTCCTCACTTGGAAATTGTGTTCCACATTTGCAGCATCCATGCAAACATATTTGATTAGTATATACATTGTAAATCTAATTTAAGATCAGATTTTAAATCTGATCTAATAATGTTTACTGTTTTCCAACAAAAAGTATGATCCCTTGTAAGGGATCAAAAAGCCTGTTGTGGTTTTGACCTGCCTGTGCTCACATCCCACTCTTCCCCTCAACAGAAGACATCCCCTCTCTATTTCAGTTTCATTACATTTTACTGCTTTTTCCTCTATGGCTAAAACAGGCAGGGTGCTCTGAAGGGTCCTAAAGAGATAATCTTTGTCAACAGCCCACAAAACCTTTGATTTGCTCTCCTTTTGACTTTTTAATCTAGGACATGTGAAGAAGGTGATGGTATTTGGTCTTCACCCATTTTCATTCCATAGAAATTTGGCTGCCTTTCTGTTAAAAACACCATTGATACTCTTATTACGATTTCTCAACACTCTTATTATGAGAAAGGTCAATAAGCAATCTACAACCCAAAAGTTTTCTTGTACTACACTATCAACAGCTTCACATCTTTATTGAAAATTGACCAACATGATGCAAACATCTAACAAGTCCAGGGAAACTGATATTAAATTCAGCGTTTCCATAAGTAGCACACATATTTAATATGAAAGTACTTTTCCACCACTGAATAGTCAACAAAATAGTATTTGTTCTGAGTTCATCAAGAAATAGGTTCTAACACAGAGAACTTTGTTTTATAAACATGCTTGTGCAACGCACTTGAAAAGAAATGCCCATGCTGATTTCTCATGACAGTGCTGATAGATGGGAATTATATTTTTATTCTTTTGGAGTCCACATAAAAGCCTCACTGGTGCAGAAGCACAGTTTCCAGAACAGCACCATGTTTGCTCTTCATATGGCAAAGTTTCAATGCCCAGGTAATAAATTGCCACATAAGCGTATGCATGGTTGTGTATGTAATCTAAATACTCCTTTGCATAACTTATCTCCTCACCACAAAAACTAAACATAATAGAAAAGAACAGGAAAGGGAAAAAAAAAAAAAAAGAGACTCTCAAAAACGGTCCTTAACAGATCAGGAGACATAATACACTGAAGTAGCTCCTCTTCTTTCTTAATTGTCTTTGTCTCCAAACACACAGTTGCTCAATTCTATAATATGTAGGATACAAAGCTGTAGAGTAAAACAACAAAGTCATACTATGAACTAAGAACTACTACAATAAAACTGATGCCCTCTTTGGAAATGCAGGCATATAACTGGGTATTTGAATCTAAAACAAAGAAACCACTGCAAATGTTTAGTATTTAACTATTGCCCTTGTTGGTTAAAATAATGGGGAAGAAAAAAGGAACATGCACTCTCCAGAAAGTTCAGGATGTAAAATACATACAAAATTGAATCTACTCTTACATTAGCTTAAAATATACCGAATTCTGCATTTACTCATTGTAACCTTTTACTCTTCTCTTTGTTTCACTGGATAAATAAATGTAGTTTTTAGAAAAATATAATCATTACTTTTTTCCTAGTGAAAACCCCTGGTTTATTGCATAGTCTTACATCAGCCTGTATTTCTAATGTTAGGAGTGTTATGTTGCCATCTCAATTGTTTTTATATGTGTCACATTGCAAACAAGTATAAACATACATATTCACCAGACTACAGCACAGCAACCAAGTTTAACCTTATCATTCCAAACTTGGACCTTGATAAATCATGAGGGTAGTACCTCCTGACTGTCCACTAAGGGTTAACCGTTTGTTCCAGTATTATCTTTTTCTGTTTGTTTGCAGAGTGACAAGACAAAGACTTCTATTTGCTTGGTAATTTTTGAAAAGAAACTACCATAAAACACTGGAATGTCAATTAAAAAAATAAAAGAGAGAGGTAAAAACTAAATATGGTTTGGAACTGTGTGCTGTTGTTCTCCATAACAGCACCATTAAAGGTTACAAAAACCCCACACCTCTCAAATTAAAGCAATTCATTTATTAAACTGTTCTACAATAGTCACAGAGGTATGTAAAGACAATTAAAGGGTAATAATTTCTACTTAACCCCAACCTTAACTGCAGATTCAAAATTAGGTCACTTAAAATGAAAATCACCGTTTTAAAGGGGATTAAGAATCATTAAAATTGGATAAAATATTCCTAAATGACCACATGAAAAAAAAAAAAAGTAAAGGCAACTAAATTGAAGCTCCGTATTTTATACACAGCATCAGGATTATATAAGAAATGCCTATCAATGGATGCTCTGTTCAAGAAGTGGGATTCCAGTCTGACTCAGTGTTATCATCTGGCAAAAAAAAAAAAAGTAATTCAAAGACAGCTTGTTTATTTTCTTCTTTTGCTTTCTCCTTTCAATAAAGAAGCCTTTATAAGGACACGTATATAACACGCATTTGGAGCTGAAAGAGCCACTAGTAATTTGTCAATCAGTAAGTTCAGGTTTTAGCATTACTAGTAAGTTTGTGTTAAATAAGCATTTTTTTTCCTTTCAGCCATGAAAATGCACACCACACCAATCAAAACTAATCACATCTGGGCTTTCATTGAAGCAGTAGTTGCTAATTTTACAGGTCTGCCCACATTGTTCTAGAAAATAGGAAGCAGAAATCTGACATTTCCAGCAGTCGTTATTAAAACAACAACCACTGAGTGCTTGATCCTGTTTTCACTAGAAGCAATGTCAAAACTCCCTGCTGACTTCAGGGGGAGCAGGATCGAGCCCTGATCTGCACAGCCTCCTCCAGCTCTATGCACAGGAGGATGTGCTGAGGAGCTGGGGTGGGAGAAGAGGAGAAACACAAACCCCAGCTATTCTTTTGTTAACTGCCCAAAGAGTTGAACTTTCCATCACTTTGTGAACAACAGCAAAGTGCCCTGCAAACAACAACCGTGAAAAAAGGACATATTTACCTTGAGGGAATAGCAATGGGAAAGCCGTAGAATTGCAAACCAAAGTAGTCCAAACGAATTATCTACGCATGCAGTCCAAACGTGCACCTTCAAGTAGGCCAGTCTGTCAAGCAGTCGTCTCCTCGGCACCAGCCGCCCTGCCTTCCATCTTACGAGACTCAACCAAAGAACTGACAAACCTGCTCCACGACAACAAAACTCTCCTAATGCTTTTGAACGCCCACCATTTGTTCTCCATTCATCCAATCAACTTTCCACTGCACATCTTCTCCTGCGACTGAGGCTCAGAGGCAGGATCCCTTCTCATCTGTATGCTAATTATTTTGCCATATGGACAAAAGTAATAATGCTTTCAGACAGGAAACCAACGGGCCTGAAGTCGAAGGCAGAAATTAATAAGTTGCCACCACTGAACGCCGAGAAGATGGGCATGCGTGCAGCTCTGTGGCTGACGGATCAGCTGTAACCTCCATTTAAGAGCAGCAGAGAGTCGACGGGCGAGAGGAAGCCTCGGCAGCGCAGCATGCATCAAGCCCGCGTTCCCTCAGAGACCACATTACTGCCGCAGAACAGCGTCCGTAGCAAACCGCTGACTTACCCCGCCTCAGCCCGCATCCTTTAAGCACTGCGACGCGCATCCAAGTTGCCGGCCCCGCGGCGGCCGCAGCTGCAGGCCCAGCCCCGCCGGCGCGGCGGGAGGCGGGCAGGGCTGGGGCCGCGCTGCGCGCCCTCCTCGGCACCCCGGGCCGGGCTCCCGGCGGCGCTGTATTCCACCGAATAGAGGGGAAACACAAAACGCCGCAGCCCCGGAAAGCAAACCGCGAAAAATACTCCCCTGCCGCGGCTGCCGGCGTAAAATGGTGTCTCCGTTATAGAACAGCCCCTTTCTCCCAACCCCCCCCCCCCAAAAAAAGGAATAAAACCCCAACTATATCTAGTCCTCTAAATGTGTCTTTAAAATAAAATAATGATTGAAAACCATTACTGTTTTGAAGCTGGGTACCATTCCAGGTTTGATGGTGTTAATTCATCTGGATTGTTGAAGCCTCGCTTATTTTACCTGCTCACACCATCTTCTCCCCTTTAAAACAAAAGAAATGAACTATTTCCAGGAGAGAAGATCAGCAGCTTTACACCATTAGCGACTCGAGCAGCTCAGCTCTATGTGACCAACAGCCCAAACATAAACAAGGAAACGCACGAAGAGAGGGCCAGATCTGCGTGTGCCCCTTGACAGCTTTTTCCCTAGCAGTTTGACGTGGATCCTGTGGCTCCCGCTGGCTGCGCTTACTCAGGGACCGAGTTACTAAACGTGTCACGCAGACAATAACTGGGAAGAGGCACCTCACCACCTCGCCACACAGTTGCGGAGGTTTCCGCCGGCGCCCCCCTCCCGCGGGCAGCCTCCCTGCGGGCTCGCCCCCGGGCAGCCTGACGCCCCTGCAACGGGAGCGCCCTGACAAGCGGGGAGCCACTTCCTTTAAACTTGTCCCCGAAATGTCATTTCGGCAGCAGCGTGACGGGCTGCGATCCTCCCGCGGGGCCGCGGCACCACCCGCAAGGGAACGGGCACGAACACGGGCACTGCTCCGCACGCTCCGCCAGTCCCGGCAGCGCCGAAGCTCCTGCCTGTCCGGCCGCTCGGCACGGAAGGACCCTGGCCAGCGCACAGCCACAGCCCGCGCCCTCCCTGCACCCGTGCACACTGCCCTCCTCAATGCCATTGTACTGCTGCAGCCCCTCCGCCCCGCACCCCTCCTTCTCCTCCCTCCTCCCCCTTGCGCGGCGGGGCTCGATGCGGGCAAGCCGCGCGCAGACCCCTCTGGCCGCCACAGAGGCGGGGTAGCCTGACCCAAAAGTCACAGGGAACACCCTTCTCCAGCCCTGGGAGGTAATCCCCCCCCGAGCCCGCTGCCTGACGGGTGGAGACCAGACATGCCGGGTACTGCAGAGGTTACCGTTCCCTCCCCACAAGCCCTGCCAGGAACCACACACACTGCGGGCTGGAGGCAGGGCGAGCCCCCCCCTCGCGTACCAGCCCTCTGCATTCCGAGCCATCACAGCAGCTTCACAGCCGCACCCCGACGGCAGCAGAGGGGGGGGCTTTTGGGAGGGAAGCTCGCCACAGGGATTCAGGAGAGAGCCTGCTGAGGTCGGGGCTAACAATAGCAGAGCCTTCAAGACTTCCACGCTTTTGGTGGACAACGCAGTGTTTCCCTCAGAAAGCAAAAAAAGGGACTTACGTGTCTCTTCCCCCGCCCCCCGCTCCCCCCCCCCCCATCTCCACCTCGCTCGTGGTTCGGTGTTTTTTGGTTTTGGGTTTGTTGTTGGTTTGTTGGGGTGGGGTTTTTTTTCCCCTTAATTTTTCTCTGTCATCTCTGATTACGTCTCCCCGCTCCCTCTGGGCTCCCCCGAGGCCAAGGCGCGGAGCCCTCGGGAGCGGCGGAGCAGCCGGGCCGCAGGTGCGGATGGGGAGCGCGGAGGGGGCCGCGCAGGGCGGGAGGAGCGGATCTGTCTGGGGGGTGGGGGGGAGGAGACTCCTCGCAACGGGAGGGAGAGCTACCATGTCTGCGTCGCAGCGAGGGAGGGCATGTCAGCCTGGGGTTTTTCCACCCAAATCTATGTAGCCTGAGAAGCATACGCACACCTGGGGACGAACCGGCCTCTCTGTGAGCGTGTAAGGGTATCGGCACCCCCCAAATGGATCTCGTCCTTTCCTATCTTAGGGTTTACATGCAGAATCTTCGGATAGCTGCATTCGCGTTTCACAAGTTTGTCCTCTTCCTCTAATAAAGCTAACCTCCCTATGTTGGATCTTGGCTAGCCTTAGTAAGACAGTGAAAGGGTCTATGTGGTACACAAGTCATTGGCAGGTGTTTTCAGACTTGTAAAAGATGATTTAGCTGGTGAAAGAGCCCCCATCATCACTTCTAGCCCTGGGGATGGCACAAAGGAACGGCCTGGTGCTTCTCTCACTGATGACAAAACCAACGCTTGATTTAATTGAGGCAGAAAGTATATAAATCCTGTGTTAGTGAGAGTTGGGGGGGGGGGGGGGGGGGGAAGGCTGCATAAATTAGAAACAATTACAAAAAGACCAGTGCGTAAAAAAAAAAAAAATGGGAGACTAGTGATTCATTGGCCTAATTATGCTCTACAAGACATTAGGGTATGGGTTTAATGTTGTGGGTTGGATTCTCCCTCCCCCAGCCTATGTCTCGTCAACGCGCACTATCCATCGGGAAAAGGAGATGCAGGTCATGTTTAAGCAGCGTTAATGAGGGCACAGTATTTTTCCTGAAGGTTACATTAGCCAGGCCAGCAAATTTCAGGTAAAGTGTTCTGGAAAACCTTCCATTTCTTGCGCTTTTCCGCTGGCAGCAGTTTTTAACGAGACTTGAAATATAGGCAAACACAGAAAGCAGAATTCAAGCATCAGAAGAACCCACTACTGTCAATAAGGGAGTACAATTTCAGCTTGACAGGAGTATTACAAGAATATACCCGCTAACGAGCAGCCTTAATTGGCCTGCATATTGTGGCTGTCACTGTTAAAACCTGTTCCTATACAGTCCTATTTTATATATCCTTTAAACGTATAGCTCTCCAAGGCAGTTAAGGAGACAATACTTTACTCACTGGGATTTTGATTTTGGGTGAGAAAGAAACGGGAAGAAAAGGAAACGAAAAGAAAATAAGAAAGCCTATTGAGAATATGGTATCAGTGACTGAAAAACCATGTGGAAGTCAAAGCTATAGTAAAAAAAAGGCAACGGGCTTTTTCAGTTTCAGTGCAGATTTGAACGTAAATTGTTATTTGTCCATAGTTTGTAATGACTGCAGAGGTTTCACTGACATTTACTACACTTAAATCTTTTTAAAATGTACTGTTCTTTAACAGATCCCACCTTTTCCTCAGCAGGACACTCTGTCTTAGAAGTGTTTTTAATTTAGTGATTTGCAGGAGTTCACTGCTCGTCCTGGCAAATTACTCACACAATAGAGTTTAATGTGTGGCTTCAGTTTCCACTACAGGGTCATGCTCGTAAAGAATACAAATGAAAGGGAAGCTATTAAAAAAAAAAAAAAAAGAAAGAAAAAAGAGAAAAAGTTACTGCGCATGTGCGATTGACAGCTTATTAAATTATAACAATGCAACTTCTAGGTAATAAAAGTCAAAATACCAAACAGGGAAGAGCAGACCATGCCCTGATGCTGTGACAAGTGCCTTATTTTAAAGAAGCTATTCCTAGCTTGAGTTA